>NW_009631672.1:132325-132987 GCF_000690535.1 Cariama cristata | reverse complement strand
CTTGCTATGCTTTCTGCTTTTCTCTCCTTTTCCTTCCAGTTCTTGGATATCCTGCTGCCCACAAGCAATGTGCCTCTGCCTCCTTGACTCCCACCTTTTTACTGTCTTCTGCCATTCTCCTGGGCTGCTGCTAGCTCCTTCTCAGCCCACTTCCACCAACTCAGATCCTCAAGCAAAGTTTCTTAGTTTGGGCTTCTCCCCACTCATTGTTACGTCTGATTTTTCTTATTGCCATATCTCATTAGTGGGAACTGTTGAATTATATATAACAGCTTCTTGGAAACTTGAAACAAAGATTGAATATTTACCAAACCACTCTTTGGCAGATATCCAGATTTAGAATCATATTGTTGGACTTCTGCCATAAATTGTTTTCTATAAAAATAGAATACTGATAGTTTTTCTGAGGAATATATATATATATATGGAGAATAAATTCTCCCAAGATGATCAAAGAAAATATAGGGTGATATGGCCTTGCTGCTACCTGCCCAAGTGGGATAGGTCAAGTTCCGAGGATATTTATTTTAGCCCACTTAAATGTTTGGGTCCTCAATATTGCTGGCTACTTGGTGCTGCATTTGATGAGGAATGTGTTGAGGCATTATTATTCATATTTGGTTGTGTTCACTACCCAGTTCGGAAACCAAAAGTTGAACTTT
>NW_009631672.1:36002-132313 GCF_000690535.1 Cariama cristata | reverse complement strand
TAATTATGATTCAGATCTGGAGTTGCATTTGACTTGCAAACCAAAGTGGGGTGAAACTGTTCCCTGCAGGATTCTTGCCTCCAGCATCCTGTGTGCACAGACCTCTGCTTAGTTCCTCCACTCATCACCAAATTCTCATTCCTGGCAAGTGGTTTGGATCTCCAGGCATTTTTTTTTTTTTTTTAAAAAAAAAAAGCATTGAAACATTCTTTTTCAAACCAAAACCTGAGTTACATTATTTACCAGTGAAAGGAAATTTCTAAGAAATAGCTGTAGAATCAGGCTACTGTGAAAGTACATGGGAGGTCAGAGGCACGCAGATGTCCTAGGAACATATGGCAAAGGTTGAGACTGTGAATACATATATTATAGGGTAATGAGTGTAATACAGAACTTCAATGTAATTGCAGAACTCCAGCTAGCCTCTTAGAAGAGGAGGCCTGAGGCAAATGACCACAGTTCTTCGCTAGTCTCTCCAATTTTTCTCAGTTTTCAGATATGAAAATTTATGTCTTTGCGTTTGGACCATGCTTTTTTGATGGAGGCAGTTGAATTTCCACATGGAGCCAATTACATGTTTTGTTAGCATCTTACAATAGTCTCAGGTCACAACTTACGTGTATCCTCTGATGGGAATGGCTTTGGAGAGATGTGCTGGTATGTTTGTGAGAGTAGTTCCCTGACCATTAAATGTATCATGGTTCAGTCAAACAAAAATCTCACTTGCCCACCCTGCCATGCCAAAGATGAAGTAAGCCTTGACAGCATTACTTTCATCAGGCAAAATGTTTGACAAGAACATTCTTTCCAGGTCACTGAGAAGCTCATGCAGAAGCTTTATTCTTTGTGCGCTTTCATACATTTTCCTATGTGTGCATACACATGTACATTCTGGCTTGCAACTTGCCCTAAAAGAGTTGCCCAATGACAATTTTTACCTGATTAGAAATAGAAAAATCTTGACTTTGTAATAACTTCATGCTCCTTTACCATTTTTTTGAGCCAACCGCATTCACAAAGGTCAGAAGCAGTTAATTTTTTGTCTAGTTCCTAAAGCACAAACACAAAGATCTTGAGTTCCTCTCTTGAGCTTGTTGGTGTACTGTTGGAGGCACCACCCAGACTTGGTGTCTTTGGGGAAATTTGACTTTCATAGCACTCTGCTGCCAGATATTTAGTGTATCCCCAATATCAAATTATGGCATGTTTTGCCAGTGATTTCTTCCCTTTGAGTCAGTACAGCGACTCCCCCCCTGCCCCACTCAGCCCTGATGAGACACAGCTGGAGTGCTGGGTCCATTTATGGGCTTCCCAGTACAAGACACACAAGGACATACTGGACTGAGTCCAGCGAAGGGTGACAAAGATGTTTAGGGGATAGGAGCACCTTTCATACAAGGAAAGGCTGAGAGAGCTGGGACTGTTCTGCCTGAAGAAGACAAAGCTCAGGGGGATCTTATCAATGTGTATAAATACCTGATGGAGGAGGATAAAGAAGACAGAGTGAGACTTTTCACAGTGGTGTTCAATGAATGGAAAAGAGGCAGTGGGCACAAATTGTTTCAAGATAAGAAAATACTTTTTTACTGTAAGGGTGATTGAACTCTGGACCAGTTTGCCCAGACACGTTGTGGAGTCTCCATCCTTGAAGGTTTTCAAAACCTAACTACACAGCTCTGAGCAACCTGCTGTAGTTGACCTTGCTTTGGGCAGAGGGGTTGAAGTAGATGATCCCCAGACATCCCTGCCAACCTCAACAATTCTGTGGCTCTGAAATTCTCCCTCATACTCCTATAAGATCCTAACTTCTCATTTTGCATGCCTTCATGGTCTGCCTTTTCGAAACTGTTCAGTTCCAAGAGCTTTTGTGTGTACATCACATACTGGCGTGATTTGGAAAAAGCCTTTTGTTATGCCACACGTCACATCTTGAGAACAGTTTGCCTAGTGATTTCCTTTCTTTCATACCTGCTTTTGCTCTTAAAAGTCAAATTATTTTTGATTAAGCTTTCTGGTGCTTTTTTGGACTGAACATATCTTATTATTCCAGAACAATTTACTCAGTGCAATTTTCTGACTTGCTTCTCACTGACATTTCCTTTTGCTTGTATGTGTTGCCTGGCTAGGTTTTATGGCATGCAGTACCTGGAAAGTTGTATACATACAGATATCAAAGCACTACTTTGTCTCAGGTCTTGCAGTCCCACAGAATTTTCCAAACAAGCTCTTCACAGAGCTCTTTCTGCATGTTTCAATAGAAGAAAATAACTGTGTGTTACCATCACTACCCAAATGCCATCAGAACCACTCCCCTGTATCTGTGTTAATGTCCATTCCCTATGGGGAAGTCAGAGCTTTTATGTGGGTGTCTGTGAACCTCAGCTCCTTCTCTGAAGGAGGGAGGGGGGCACCATTTGAAAGGAAGGAAGGAATGAAGGAAGGAAGGAAGGAAGGAAGAAAGAAAGAAAGAAAAAGAAAGAAAGAGAGAAAGAAAGAAATAAAAGAAAGAAAGAAAGAAAGAAAAAGGAAGAAAGCAAGAAAGGAAGAAAGAAAGGAAGAAAGAAAGGAAGAAAGAAAGAACTCTTAACAAAACCAGTGGAAATATAGATTTCCTATAGAGCAAGATAAAATCTTGGTGAAGGGAACAGCAAAATTTCCAAAGCCTTCTGGGGGTCCACAGTTTTATCTTTCTCTGCTTCACTTTATCTCCCCATCAGTTTCATTCTCGCCTAGACTGTCCACCAGCCCCTGCCTTTTGGTACTGGGAAAATTCTTCTCAAAACACTTGAAGTTACTCAGTGCTATTGATCAGTTATGAAGTCATTTCCACAATCTAGTCTTTCAGAAATGGGACTGAGAGCTAGCCTTAGCTCATCCTTGCAAAAACATGTTTCACAAAGGAGACCAGAGTAGCAATACTGCATCTTCTGATCCCTCTCTCTCCCCTTGATTTTTTTTTTTTTTTTTTTTTTTTTTGGGAGGGGGAGAGGGGAGGTATATGTATTGAATATGTCTTTTTCCTGCTACAGACAATTCCAAAAAGGCAGGTTTTAAAAATTTTCTTCCTGGCTATAAGTTGACAACAGAACAAAATGAGGTGGGGAACGCAGCCCTTCTGAGCTGTGGCAGTTGATAATTACCTTGCTCGGTGCAGGGCTCTCCCTAACCCCAGCATTGTGAGAAGGGTACTTGGTTACAGTGTGTAAGCCCAGCTCTGTGTGAGAGTTCAGCTTCATTAGGGAAATAAAGCTGCAGCGTTTTTGCTGATCTCATTTCCATCTCCATTTTTGCCCTTGTGTGTAGAGCTAAACTACCTTTATGCTCAAGGAACTACCATCCTTTTGTCCTTGGAGAACCTTACAGGTAAATGCATGGAGGCAAAACAATCGGTGAAATATTTGTAAAAGAGGTTAGGGTGAGAAGAGGATAACCTGGAGGACCATTGGGTGCTCTCCAGAAAAGGAAGAATAAAGTTGTGATAGGCTTTCTCTGGGGAAATAACAGTCCCTATCATTTGAGTGGGTTTGTTTGTTCAATCTCCGGAGGGGAAAAAAAAAAAGAAAACCAATCTCTATCCCACAGGGAAAGCGGAATGATCTCCTTGTGGAGTAGACAGAGACTAAGTACAGTGATAACAATGATGATGATTAGAGGACATTTAATTTAGAAAAATGGGTACATTGAACATTGTGGCTCAGCAGCCTGGCTCCAGCTAGGTGCACAGAGAGCTCATGGCACTCGAAAACACTCTATTAAAGTAAGTAGGGACTCGGGGCATGAAGGAGGCTTATGTGAAGGGATTGTTTTTATAACAGACTGACGTTTGCCAAGTTGCATGTGTTTTTCTGCCAGTGATCAAATATTTAAATTATAATTGTGTGGATTTCCGGTTTGTCGGTATTTAAGCATCTTTAAACCTAACTGCAGGTTTGGGATTATTTAGTTTTTCATGACCACTATGTTCAGCCCTTAATGAGTTTGTGAGTGTGTAGCTCCATTGACATTAAAGGGATGGTGCAAGCTAAGGGATAGTTAGGGTGTATATACACCTTGTGATGGAGCAAGGAGACCCCTGAGCTAGGGCAGACTGGTGTTTGCACACATAGTATGGTGCAGTCAGTAGCAACTAGCTTGGGGCTGAAGGCAGATAGTATCCTCCTGAGACCATCTTGCTTCCAGCTAATTCAAGCACAGACAGCAAGTGAAGGTGGGAAGTAGGAGGACTGAGTATCACCCTCCAGGTAATGTTGCTCTCATGCTCTGTTATAAGATGCTGTGGAGTCCCCGTGGGGTCAGGGCTGGGTACCACCACGGCTGTCACAGATCCAGCTGGGCTGTCATCCTACTGCTAGCGTAGACATGCCGTTAGTTTTTCAAATCTCACACTTATGTTACGCAGACTATGAAGCAAGCTACTCAATCTGCTTTCCTCAGTCTTGTGTCTTCAGCTGATATTCCAAATGCTGCAGTTCAGCTCAAGGCGATTCTCTGGATGATTTTGAAATCTGTAGCTACAACAAGCTGTGGTTTTGAGCATAATTTTTTCTTCATTTACATCATTAACTTTAAAAGAGTTCCTCACTGTTAGATGTACAAAGATAAAAAAGACTCTGATCTGACTGTCAGAAAGTATGGGCCTTCGCTCTCATTTACATGACCATTTATATCCACTCCTAAGACCCCTTTATAGTGATGGGCTTGCTGCAAATTTGGTTCATGCTGTGGTGCAGCATATTAAGCACGATGGAAGCAATGAAATGGGGCTTGTTACCCTGCCAGCCACCCATGTTCCTTCTGGCTCCCTGCACCTTCATGGAATGATAGTGGTCCTTACAATTCCCATGCCTGTATACTCTGTAGCCTCCTCTTTTTTAATGTACAGAAGAAGAAGGTCCACCACATCAAATATATTTATAAAGCTACTCTAAACTGAATAACGCTGCTTAAACGAAGTCACCACTGAAGGAAAGAATGGTCCGTGCTATTACAACACAGAGTGAGGCAGTAATGCTGGAAATCGGGTAAAACAAACAAAAAGCTCTCATTGCAAACAAACCTCTAACCTACTTTTTAACATTCCTCCAAAGAAGAATGAGTTTTATTTCCACCAGTGGCTGTGGTTTAAAATAAGATCTTTCCTATTATGCTGCTCATGACCTCCTTAGATCTTGTCTCAGTCATAGTGCGTGGAATGAAATGGAGTATTACAGTGTTGGCTCCCAAGGGACACTTGAGTCTTAATTACCTTTTGAATTAACTAAACCTTTTGGAAAGATTAAGCCATTCCCATGCTATTGTATTTCATCTGGTCATTTTATTGTTTTCGTTAGCATTTTATGTTTTACCAACTTTGATCAATATTTTCAGGTCTCTCCCTAGATCAGAACAATCATGAAGACTGTTCACTTCATCAAATTCTTCTCAGCTTTCTCACCTCAGTACAGTCATTGGCCACGTCACGAGCAGCACACACGTGGCTCCCGATGTCGTCTCTTCTTCTTTTATTGTCAAATATGCTCTTTTTCTAGGACTGAGGGTATTTATAATCTAAGGGTTCCTAAGGCTGACTCAATCAAACCCTTGCAATATTTTCATCTCTTTCTGTGCAGTGAATGTGTTGGAGCCATTGATTGCACACACTGTATTGTATCTGCGTTAGAGTATTGGCCCCATGCTCTGATTCGCAGGTAAGAATGTCTACTTTGAATCAAGAAGAGACAGGGAAGGTATAGGCTCAATTGCATTGGCAAGGCTATTTTGAGGCCTTTTTGAAGCAGTGCCAGAGCCTGCCCGCCTCGTTTATACCTATAACACTGTGAGTTTTTCTGTGCAGAAGCACAGTCTGCTTTCATGGCCCCCATCACACCTGAGGAGCAAGCAGAAGGTCACCAACAGAGCAGAATCTTCCTCCTTCTTGCCTGCATCCACTTTCCAGCGTCTCTTGGACCCACTTTCCTCTACACAGGGGACTAAACTTGTCCAAGGCTCTTGTATAGAATCTAGGATGGCTGAACCTGCTTTCATAGAAATCAGATGTCCCTTTTTTTTTTTTTATTTCTTTCTTAAAAGGTCCCTTTTGAAGCCGGCGTTCAACAGTAAGACCCTTGTGTGACTGCAAATCAGTTTCAGTATCTGCTTTTCTGTAAATCCTTGGGGTGACAGGGCCTTGTGGAAGGAAATATCAAGCTGTGAGAGAAAACTTTCTAAGAGCAGGGTAGGTGTTGCTCCATTTCTAGCTGATGTTATTTGGGGAGGGGCTAAACTTGGCAGCTTAAGACTATTTTCCCAGTGTAATAAGGAGTTAAAATCTGGTGGGCAATTAAAGCATCTGATCATTCATCAATTACCTTCATTTGATAGGTAAATAATTAACAGTGCTTAGGTAGGCAGTTGTGTGAGACCCATGGCAACTGGGTAGTACCTGTAACAGGGGTTGTGCCCCTCACACATGTATGTCTACATTGCAAGCTAGAGCGATCCAGGATAGCTTTAAATCAGCTAGCTGGACTTTGGGAAGTGGTCTGGTTGTGGTTAGAGAGGGTAATTTGGGCTGCCAAGAACCAGGGAAAGAATCACAATAAGGGTGAAGGCTTGTGCTATGCAGGTAAAAAGTATTGGTGTTTCAGTCATGTAAAAATGAAATAAGAGTGTGTTGAATCAGGCTTTTTTTATTTTTAACCATGGGAAACAGACACTGAAACGTGGATGGGAAATGTAGCAGAATGTGCTATAGCCCAGGAATCTGAAGAAAACCTGCTTTCACATTTTGGATAGACCGTTAAGGTAGGAGAATTAATAGCATTAGCAGCCTCTGAGGAGATACACAGCTTTCAGATTTCCTAAGTGGGTGGGTGTTAAAGCAAGGTGGATGATGGCTGGATGATTTTCAGTATGAAAGAGAGCACCCAGAGCTCCAGTGAACAGCTTTAACAGCTCGAACAGCTCGCCACCAAGCTGAACAGCAGTGCTAGGGTTGGGGAGGAGGGATAGGGAAGGGAAGGGAGGGAGAGGAGAGGAGAGGGGTGGAAGAAATAGCCCGCAGATTACCATCAGTCCCTTGCCGAGTTTACTGAAATACAAATGGATGACTCTGTTGATTCAGCTTCACCTTCTGTTGGGAACCTTCTCCCCTGCCCTCCCTCACATCTGATCTCAGCTCTATGTTTAAGAGCATGTGCCAAGCACAAGGGAGAAAAGCAGCTGAATATTTTGGGCACAGACTGCTTCTTTATGAAAAGTAAGAGATATTTTGAAACTGAAGCATGTCTCCTGGAAACACCTTTTCCTTTCCCTTTCCAAACCACTTTTACTTTTTTTCCGACATTTATAATCTGAACTCGGGTCAATCTATTTTTAAACATAAAACCTACGCTGCTTTATCTTCTTTCCTGGTTACTGTTTGGTAAACTCTTTCCTTCACAAACACAATTCACAATACTGCAACAATTATGGTCTTTTCATCCTCAGCATTGAAACCGCATAGTCAAATATCCTTTTTGTAAAGCTGCCATGTGGGTATGATACTGTGAACAACAAGAGTACCTCACCAAAAACATTGGACACAGTGGGTAAATATTTATGGTATTAGAGTAAGGAAAACAGCCCCCTTCAAGAGCCCCCTTCCCTGATGAGAGGGAGCCCTGACTCCCCAGATGCCCCAGCCCGTACCCCGGGCTGGCTCAGGGCACTGCTGTGGGTTGCATCCCCATGTCCCCTCTGCTGAGAACGGACATAGAAGAGACACCTAGTAAATGCAAACAGATTTGATTTGGGATATCTTTTTTTTTTTAATTTTTTCTTTTTTTTTTTTGCTTAGCCTGGCAACAGCACGCATGATGAATCTGTGCTAGCACACGTTCCTCTCGCTGCCACCCCCTCTTTGTCTGTTCAATGTCCTTGTCAATTCCTGCCTTAAAATGGGCTGCAGCATCCCATGTAAGGACTCTCCTCAGTTTTTTGTGTGTCTGAAGCCACCAGGACTGTGGGACTTTATTCCTGACTAGGACTGGATTCAATATTACAGTAAAAACAGGTCCTCTGGCTCCTTGCTCCCTGGGCCTGTTACCGCAGACTTTTGTCAGGCCCTCTCCACAGTTGACAGCATGAAGGTAGGAAAGTGTCATTTTTCACGGGTTCTTCCCCGATTGTACTACATCATCTATATTTTAATCACTGTTAAAGTGGTTTTTCTCCCCTAGGAGGCTTCTTTGGAAGATCAGCCTGTGGTGGCTGGGACCCTCGGACATGTTGCGCAGAAATGCGGTTAAGCCACGGGGCCCCGTCCTTTCTGCCACTGGGAGCCTGGTAGCAACAGGCTGCCTGAGAGACCCTACAGATATGTGAGAAAGACGTGAAATCTCAGTGACTGCAGGCACTGTGTGTGTGCCAGGTCGCAATTCGGCAGGAAACCAAGTTCTGGTCAAGTGCTTTGGGTTGGGTGGTGGTCCCCACCCTCCCTTGTTTACGTCAAAACCAGTAAAAGACTGGGAGGTGGTGGATGCATTCCCGTGGACCTGGAGCTGGGTGAAAATGACCTGTGCCTGGTGCCGAGTGGGCACCCCACACTGTCAGGGACCACCAGGCACCCCAAAGGGGCCACATGGCATGGTGACCACATGGGGCTGTGCTGCAGCAGGATGGGTGGTAGCACCGTACCACTGAGAAGGTCATTTCATGCCACCATGTTGGTCACCCCATGCCAGGTGAGGCAATCTCCCCACACCATACCCCATGAGACCCGAGGTGTCTGCAGAGCTCCACGCTGCTCTCACACCGCTCGCTGCCCGGGGAAGGTGACGCAGGGAGGCCCTTCCTCTCCTTGGCCATGCCGGGTATACACAGCTCTCGCTGAGGGGAGCAGGAGAGGCTGCCGTCTTGCCAAGAGGACAGGGCTGGCATGGAGAGGGCTGGCAGGGGTGCCTGCCTGTCAGGCTGTGCCTCTCAAAGCCTCCTCTGTCTCAGCTGGCTCCCTCCGAGCAGTTGCTAGGTAAAGGCAGGTGTGTCAGCTGAAGTAGTGGAAATTTCTATTCATCTTATAAATAGTTGAACAGCCCGCCTTGGTGAAATGTGAAACAAGAAAACATCCCATCTTCTCCTCGGAGGGCAGATCGGGATTCAGTCTATAGTGCTGTCATGTCAACTGTGTCAGCGCTGCTGTTCATGATGCCAAGGCTCTATAAGTTATTCATGTGAACACAGCAAACAAAGGTTTAGCTTAACCGAGGGATGAACATTCCTCTACCTGCAGCTTTCTCCACAGTCAGATGCAAAAAGTGCAGAGGTCACTTAATCTGTGACAGAAATAGACGACACTGTCTTTGGGGTCAGTATGCTTTGCAAGTATAGTAATATGACTGCAGGCAGGCCTGAGGGCTTCTGGCACAGCGTCCTTGGTAGTATGAGAAAATGTCATTAAAATCCTAATGTGGCTTGGCTTGAAATTTTCTGGGCAAAATTATAAATTTCCTTTATAATCATATTTATACCCTAGGCTATTAGAAGGCTTTTCCCTTCTGCTAATCCCTCATGCTTCTTGTCAGACTATGTGAACCCTTGTTCTCTGGTGTATTAAGATAGATCCCCACCAGAGGTTAATATTCCCTATGAGACTGTGGAAGCTTTTCAGGTCTTTCTCAGTGACTGAAGTGTTTCTGCTCTTAAAAAGATGAGACTTCACAGACTGAATTTGAAGCTATACATCAGCTTGACAATATATAAAATGGAGTTTATTGTAGTATTTCATTTGCAATCAATTTTAAAGAAAGGAGGTATCTCCGTGATAATGCCTGGAAATGGATGTGTCTGAGCAAGCGTTCATATAACCTTAAAGAATCTAGTCATGAACATCATCTACTGGTCAAAGCAGAGGTTTGGGAGTAAAGATACATAGGTCTCAGTTCTGCCATGAACCCTTTAGCTGGACTAAGCCTACCCTTCCTGCATCTTAGGTGATCAAATTGCCATGGGGACACTAAGAATAACACCCACAGCAAAGCGTGACGAGCTCATTAGATGAAAAGGAGTCTGCAAGTACAAATTTTTGCTTTCCGTTGTTCCTATTTATTCTTGTTAACCAGGCGGCAGGATTAGGCCGATCCATAGCCGATCTGCACTCACACCTCCACACGGAGGTGAGGACATCGCAATGGCCCTGGGCAGCAGCTACTGGGTAGCAGTTACTGCCAGTTACTGCAGTGACTGGGTGGTATGGTCTGAAACCGGACCAGCACTACATCTGTGTGCAAAACCAAACACGTCCTCGCAGCGGCCTGGTTTACTGGTGAATGATAAGGCCCTGCTCTCGTTTGCCTTTGGTCTGCGTAGCTGCTTCTGGAAAGAGGTGGCTTGCGGCAAGCCAAAGGAGGGTGCTGTGATGAGGAGCCTAAGGGGATCTGTGAATGAAAACTAAGCCATTTAATACTGGCTTACGCCTCTCCTGCACTCTCTTTTTTTGTTAGACTCACATCCAGAGAGAAAGAAAAATTCAGCCTTGTCACGTTAGCTGTTACTCTTAACTCATGTTTGCCTGTAATCTGATCAAATACAGGCAAAAGGAAATCAATCAAAATTAAGACAGATGACAATGCTCAGCATGAAGCTGGTGCTTTACCCCTTAGCATGTGATGTAAACTGTAAGTGAGCCTTGCTGCCTTTCTGGGAGATAGGTAAGTAAGCAGAGCAGTCATATTTAGCAGATGTAGGAACATGAAAGCCTATAGCTACAGCATGAAGGGGAAGGATAAACAATTTATAAGTACTTGTAAGCGATGATGGCACAGCTCTGAGTTGCAGTTCTAATTTACTGCTCTCTGCTTGTCTCCCCCGCAAGCTTCAGCCAGCAGATTGCAGGGCCATCGCTTTTTGAGCTCTGTGCAGTCTCAGACACATGCCGAGGGCTACGCCGTATGAACCGCACTTGCGTTTTTGAGAGCGTACGCGAATAGCCTCACTAAACTCGGTGGGATGCTTTGCATAAATACTTGCTCTGTGTATGGCTGACATAGCACAGTGCTTACGAGGTGAGCCGCTTAGCCGCAAAACTTAGCAAAGGCATGAAAATACAAACACTTTTTATATAGAGCTACTGCAGCCCATTGGCCTCAAAAGTCCTTGTTTTTAACATGAAAAATGGCTAGCTCCCAAGAGCAGTCACTACTGTTGTGGAGTACAATCTGATATAGAATGGCAAACAAGGGTTTATTTGATGCGCAGTATTGTAAGTGAATTCATGATTTTAAAACTGCCTTCTCTACTGGTCTAACCAAGCACAGCGTTCTATGTTGTGCAAATAAATTACTGATGTGCATTTTTCATACGCATGTTAATACGGCATGGCTTAAAGTGTTATGTGGTCTCATTTAGTTAGATGCAAGAAGCCATTTCTTGGTGGGATTGCTCACCACCTGAATGGAAGGATAAAGATTTTTTGAGGAACTCTGTGCAGATCAAAGGTGCTGTTTGAACTGCACCTAAGTATTGGTGAGGTCTGGGAAATGAATTGTTACGGGAGATGTATTTAACTCTAAGTGAATATATGTCTTACAGCAGGAGAAAGGAAATTGTAATTTCCTTAGAACTTCAAAGGGAGGAAACTTTATAATGAAAAACTAATATACATCTTCACATAACACTTCAGATTTTGTGTCTCCTGCCATTGTGTAACCTTGCATCAAAGAATACCTGGGTTAGTACTTGAGGGAGGCCATCGGCACGGACAGCAGCACAAGCTACGGAGGGAGTGAGAAAAAGGGAGTTATCCAAAGGATCTAGGTTTGAATAAAATGAGCAAATGACTGAATAAATTATGTTTCCCCATATTAAACCTTCATAGATGAAGAACAGCTTTAAGAAGCTGTTTAAACATGTCGTGTGACATAGTTACTGTAAAAAAGTCCATAAATATTCATATATTATCAAAGTGAGAGTTTCCACTGTTTTATTGTGCTTGCACATTGTGTGGGATTTGCTTCCCACCAATATTCATGAAAGTTCTTAGATTCAGCTACTTTCAAGCAAATGTTGAGAGATATTTTTGATTGTCATATTTTAAACTAAAAAAGATCTTTGATCTAGTAAAATTCCTAAAAATCTTAAAATTTAATAAGAAATACATATATATATATATATATACACACTCAGCAGGTACCGTGGTGATGACTGCAATGAGATCACTCTCAAAGGAGCAGATGGGGTACCCAAGGATGTGGCTAACTTGTGCAATAGAACTATGAGTACAGTTTCAGTTTTAAATATTAAATACCCACAAGAAACCACTGTATGCCAGAGACTATTCAAAAAAGATCGTTAAAATAATTTTGAATACTGAATGAAAACTTCAGTGTGCCCATGGGCAGTTTGAGTAGAGAAAAAAGAGGTAATATTCATTTAAGGGATCATTTGCTAGGGATTGTTTGCCAAGTTTAATTGGTTGCCACCTTTTATTTTGCATTTTATTCCAACTCTTCCACTATGTATATATTTTGTTACTGAAAGTCCAGAACTGCAACTTAAGACATATATAGGTACTCAGAAATCACCTAGCTGATATGTTACTAAAACGATTTTAGGGTTGCTTGAAATTTTCTTAATGAAAGCCAAAGTCATGCAGAAGCTACATAATACAGCACAGTTTGTATTCTGCTGTTCAGTTAATTCGAACAAACAAAAAAGCTTATGCAGAGCTATATGAAACAATCCTCCCCTTTCTATAGATGTTATTTTTTACATAAAAATACAGATTTCCCTTATACTTTTGAGGTTAAGCTGGTGAGCAGCAGTACTACTTGAACCTGGTCTCCTACGGATTTGTGTGTTAAAGTTGAGCTCATAAATAGTATCTGTGATGACCAATGAAGTATGAGCTCTCATTTTAACCGTTTCCTTAGTGAGGTTGTCATAGAGTTTCTCAGCATTCAATTACTTTCTGACAATTTAATAAATTTGGGATATTTCGCCATCCACCAAAGTTGGTGGAAAATCAGCAGTGGATTCAGAAGTTGTTAAAGGAACTAATAGATAGACTTGATATCATAAAGTCCTTGTTTCTTTTGGCAACCAGACAGCAACAGACAACAAACAAAAAAAATTTGGGGGAGTATTTCCCTCCCAGGTTTCTTCCTGATGCCTGCAACAAAATCATGCCTCCCCGAACTTCAGAGACCACTTCTAAAAATTGACCAAGAAGCTCTTAAGCGTGCTGAGTAAAAGTGTAACAGGTACTGGAATGCAAATGCTGCTTTCAAGAAAGCTAAAAATATGCTTGATGCTCTTTACCTGAGAGAGAACAGAAGGAAGATAGGCCAGCCCACCAAAGAAGGCTGCTAGGCTGAAGGTACTGACAATATGATCGTTCAGCTCTAACTTAACAGTAGTATACTGCTTATCTGTTGTGCGATGTCTTCTGCATATTCCCTTTATCAGCAGTAAACGGGAAATTTTAGCTTACAGAGACTAAAGTTAATGCTGTTGTCTTGTTATTAAACAAAGGAGAGAGGTACACTCCTGTCATTGTCAGTAGCTCATTATTGACCATTGGGAATGTGATGTGGTGCCCACCAAGTCCTTCCAGAGTGCAATGAATGCTTTGGCACCATTCATGTTGATCAGACTCCTACAAAGAACTTCTTAAAGGTGGGATGGATTACTGTGAATGTGTATACGCCATTCAGCTGTTTGACTGTAAAGAGAGCTCAATGGCTTATGAGAGAAGATTTTGCTATCCAAAAACTTTTTTCCTCTCCCTTTCTCTTTCCATCATGTTACGCAATAAACCGATATGGCCCGAGGTCATGGTCCAGGAGAAGAGACGAGACCCCATTTGCAGTACGCAGCAAACTGTGCACCTGTGAGGAGTGAGTGTTGTAACAACCTAACTGACACTCAGTAATGTGTAGTTAGTTCCTTACTTGCAAATCACTATTTAAAAATATCCTAACTGTAACACTACAAAGCTTTAGGGCACATCAGATGACAGGCAGTTCGATTCTGCCTTCCTTGACTCCACGGGAAGCTGTGTGAAGCACCTCTTTAGTACACTGCTCTCTTGAGGTTTTTTTTTCGTACAACCCCACCTGCTCACAGAAGAGGCTGTGGTGTTTCCTCAACACCATTCTATCTTTCTCTCTGGACTGTAAGAAATTCCTCTTCCCAGGATCTCAGCTGAGTCAGAGCTCCGTTGAGATTTAGGACTTAGCATGGACACATGAAGGACAGAGAAAGGGGATATTGCGCTCTGCTGCACTGTTGCTTTCAGACTAGCCAGATCATTTCTGGAAACTGGGACAAGTCAGGCCAGGCACTAATACAGCTCAGAGCTATATCACATCCTAATGGAGCTCCTAGATCTGCTGCTGAGCAGCTGCAAGGGGAGCCAGATCAAAGGTAATGAACATTTGTGTGCCGCAAGGAGGACGGGAAGCTGTGCTCCACTGAGATGCAGCTGCCCATGCTAAAGAGAATTCCAGTTTTGAGGAAGCTATTTCCTTTGAATTGCTTAGGTCCTGACATTACTGTTCCAAAGGTTTAGAGGATGCCTTGCATGGCTTTAAACATGAACGCCCTGCTCTGTGGTGCTCTGAAGAAGTGAAGCACCTGGTTCTTTTGACTGAGAAATCTTTCAGTGCTCCCTTATGATAGCAAAGGGCCATGAAAACAACTGCTTACTCTGGCACTGAACAGGAATTTTATTGATATAAAGAGCACAGAGCTTTTCCCAATTTTTCCTTTTCTTTGATGGCATGGAAATTACATGGATGAAGGCTATATGCTAAAAACACTTAATGTGTACTTTAAAACAAGAACCCAGGCCTACAGCAGTTACTTACGTTTGAAGAAAGCCATAATTCAACATGAGTCATACCAAAGGATGGCCAAAGATGTCACTAAGTGATCTGAGTATGTTTATTTTGGCAAGTATATGTTCAAATCAGCTAGTCATAGGTGGCAATCTAGTTCTTGAGATGTCCTTGGGGAATGGCTCAGATATACCATAAACTGTATTCTTATTGGTGGTCAAATCTGAGGTATAAATCTGTATGTTCAACACAGAGAATAGCAGCCATCCTCTTACCATCATACCTCTTACAGCATGGAGCTGGGTTGATGACTGTCCAGGCAATGTAAAGACAGCAGTTTGGGAATAACACTGAAGATCTTAAACACAGAGTTCTGGCACTTGGTGAAAATAGAATTACTCCAGTTAGTTTTATCTCATCTTCTATACTGAGTCATAAGGAATGAAAAAGTAGTGCCACAAGGTCAGTTCCTGCTGTAATTATTTAAAAGCATGTCATCTCAGGAGTTATATTTTTTCCATTGTGTCAGGTCTTCTTTTTAAGCAGTTACACTCTGAATACTGTGATGCCTGATGAACTGTGTGCCTGGTCTATCTTTCTGGCAAGCGTTCAAAGCATAAGAAATTATCAGTGCTTCTGGTAAGCTAATGAAATTAATGCTGATGCTTGACATCTTTATTGTTTTTGACTTACCACTTCACAAATCATTTTACGGAAGAGTGCAAACAACAAAAAGTAGCACATACATTTCCTAAAATATCCTGCTATATACAGTAGATATTGAATGTTACAGGAAAAAATAAGCTAAGCTGGGCTTGTATGTTCAAAAGTAAAACTCGACAGTAAACTGACAGGTAAAGACCTCTCAGTCACATGACAGAATTGGATTACTCCTATTAACAGTAATTCGTATTTTTTTTTCCTTGCTAGAATTGACACAATTGATAAAACCTTTTGGTCCTTACAGTGTAAGCACTTGCAGTAGGAAAAATTACTAAATAATAAATAGATTACTAGAACTAGCATTTCCTCCATTCCAGCTCCAGGCATTTCTGCATGTGACATTCACAAGTTGTAGCTCTTATGTTGATGATAACAAAGCAATGCTGTAAGAGAATCAAATAATAATAACAAAAAAGTATATATCCTGGCCTTAGATTTCCTTCCTGTTATTTTCCTAAATGTTTCCCCCTCTCCTTTTTAGAAACACACAATGAACCTTTAAAAAAGTGGAGCCGCTTTCAGAATTGCTATCGTCATCCAGATCAATTTGGAACAAAGTCCTGCCTCCCAATCTATTCTAATTTCAATGTACACACTCTGCTGGCTGGCTGCCAACACAGAGCTTGGGAAATGATAAATACCCGTTTAGTCACAGAAGCACAGACTTCCCTGGGATGGTAGGTTGGAGCTGCTTTAATATCCCCAAACTTACCGCACATTTATATATTCACTAACGTCACTCGGTGTGATATTTATATGCTGGGTGTAGGAATGACACCTGGGGGGAAAGGACATAACTTACACATACTCTTTAAGAGGACTGAAGCTTGGAGTCTTGTTTGCCTGCCCTGAGTTGATAGCCTTCCACCTCAAATAACTGTACATAACATGAATAGAAAAATAAGTTGGACTAATCTAATTTGAAACAAGCTGGCCACAGTCGGATACTGTGAATCTCGAATATCTTATGAATCGGTCATGATAATTATTTGACATACCTACTGGGTACTAAACGTGTCTCTCTGTTGTTATAAAGTGCAGCACACTGTGCAAGGAAAACAGGCTGTATGTATTGACTTGTTTGCTTATGGGCTTGTTTGGTTTTTTTTTCCCCTCTTCCTGAATTGCTGGGGAGATTTGTTTTTCTGTGTTTATCTGGGATATTTCCAGAAAAGAGGTGAATTAATAGCTTTGGATGATTTTTCCATAAAATTAAATATTATATCTTTCTCTCCAGTTATTTCAGGACTGGATGTTTTGCAAAGGCTGACTCTAAAGTCAGGGCAAATACTTTCCAACGTGGTTTGAATTTTTTTTGTGCTTCTCTTGCTAGCATGTTAGGTAGTTGAGTGCTGTTAAGAACATCAGCTTTAGCAAACCCTTGAATAAAAGCTGGCAGACTGTAATGCAGGCGATCCCAATAAATGGAATACAGTTAACAAAGAAGCTCAAATTTTTCCTTTATGTTAACAAGTCATTGAAAGACCAAATACTTCGTTAAAGAGTAATTATGGATATTTAACTACTACTGAAGGCAAGAAAGGTCGCCACAATTAACTCAAAGCCTTGTAAAGTACCTGATGTGCAATAGAAAAACACATTCCTGTTTTCACCAGCATTAAATACAAACATATGTTTTGACTGTACGGATAATATACGGACTCGATTCTTTGCAGTCCTGAGTTTTTTCTCACTTTACTAAACAGGAGACTGCCATGACCCTCATCTCAGTTTCTTGGTCCTCTGCTCCCATCTCAGTGCAGGTGAGAGCAGATGGTTCTAAGGCTGCCCATTACATGGGGATTATGGGAGTTTTGCTTCTTTTCCCCTATCCAGCACAGTCCTCTCTCACATCTGTGGTGTGGCAGACATAAAGGTCCTCCTTATAACGCCTCCCCTAGACAGAGATTCTCCTGAGAGAAAGCTGTGCGGCATTTTTACACCATTTGCAATTCAGGAGTGTCTCACTGAGAGCAGAGTAAGACACAAAGGTGGAGCTCTGCCTCTCCAACGCTGTACCAAGTGGTGCTTGGTGAAATTCCTCAGTTATCTTCAGACATGAGTATAAAAGTTAAAAAAACCAAACCAAACAGACCATCTAAATGAAGAACACATCCATTTCTACTTTTCGTTTACCTAGCTTTCCAATGACTGCTGCATTTTAAGAAATACCATACAAGGACTGCTGGTAGCAGCAGTCTCTCCCAGCCACCGCCGTTAAGCCAGGCTAGCAGAGCACTGGTGATATTGACCTCCACCCATCTGAGTGGGGGCCTAAGAGATGCTCTTCCCTCGTGAGAGGGTGGAAACATGCAGAACAGTGACATTGCTGTTGTCTCAGAGACATAAGGTCACAATAAAAATAAGGGACACCAGTGCCCAACTTGCACTGGCTCAGTGCTGGCTGTATGAAGAGATTTGTGTTGGGGTCATTTCACTTAGAGGTCTATGGTCTGAGGTCTACAGGTGAGCTGGTTCTTCTCGGCTTTCTGTGTTTTCACTGGGAGAAATAGGCATTTACAGAGTACAATTCTTAAGATTTATTTTAGACAATATGACCTAAATCACTCTGAAAGTGACTTTATCTATTGAGGGGAGCCCAAGGACACTTGTTCAGACACATGCGTCTACATGATAGATACGTAAAGTCAGTGAAATGAATCCTATGCCTGATTCCTGTTCAGGGAATAATAAAGGCAATTATCTTAAAAATTATGGATTTGTTACTTAAATTGTTTAACTAGATGTTTATACTAGATGGTAGGGAAGTTTTAGTTTCAAATCTCCTAACAAGACATTGCTAAAGTGAATCTGCTTTTTACAAAATATTTAGTAACACCGTGGCTCTGATCAAAATGTGTCAGTAAACCAGTTTAGACTCGAAATAAGTTCCTGATGTTTTAACCAACAGATATAGGTTTCATAAGCATTCATAAATTAAATGACTTGGCAAAACAGACAAAATATGTAGAGAGACCAAAAAGCAAAGAAGAAGTCCCAGCTAAGTGTCCTTTTTTATGTTTCTATCAAGGTAAGAGATGTTTTCAAGTGTAAATTGCTAAGGATGTGACTTTGTTGAGAAACTTACTTGATAATTAGTATTAATGAGTTTTGAATTTACATCTCGCTTTGTTCTGTGCAGGCATACGCTACTCTCTCAGTATTTCATAGACCAGTTTAGACTAATGAACCTAATTAGAAACAGGTGTTTAGCTAGGCCATCTCCAGCTCCATCTTATTCTAGTAATCTACCGGACTTACTTGTTTCATTTGTCAAAATTCACCTGTCAAACACGAAATCTATTTTATATGACATATTTTTGCTTTTGTGCAAATCGAAGCGAGAGGATGGACCCAAGCCTGAAGTAGCTGCGTGACCACAGCCATTGCCTGGGATGTAGGGTGGTACACTTGCCAAATCTGACAGTGACACCTGGGGGTTACTGCAGCCTAGACCTTAGCTTATGCCTAAATATGCTGTGTGTGAATAATCGCTAATTGAGTTGTACTGTAAAAATTAATTTGCAATCATAATGACAGAAACAAATGGGCATTCGCTTTGCAGAGTGTCTGTATTCTGTAATAAATTAATCTCTAAAATGTTGCACTAAGTTACGTTTTCTGGTTCTATCACATGCCAATTTTTTTTGTCTTCTTACAATGCATAATCACAAGGGCACAGTGTATTGACAAACATTACCATTAGAGAATAAGAGAGGAAAGCAAAGGTCTTCTTATCTCAGAGAAAAGGAAATGTATTTTGGGAATGAAGTAGCTAAGATACAATAAATTAAGTTTAGCACTCACTCATATCTATACAGGGATGTTTGTGCTTTCCTAGTATTGGTCTGTGAGTCATTGCATCCTTTATCTAGTAATACGGTTAAATTCCAGGGTTATCTTGGTTTTTTCTTTCTCTTCAACAGAGACACGAAGATTTCCTTGAATGTTACACTCTCCAAGGTCAGCAAAATGTTTTCTTTCAGTGATCTGGGAAGGAAAAGCATTTCTGCCTTTAAAAATATGTGTCGTCTACTACTGGATTTGCAAAAGAAGCCTAATGAAATGTGTGTGAACTAGAAAAGTTGTTTTGCATCAAAGCTATTTAAAACACAATCCGAGTTAACAATAACAACATTTTTTAGATGCATAGGAATGCATGTGACTAGAAAACACTATTCAATACAGGCACTTACAGGAAAATCGCTTCAATTTATACATTGTTCACTAGTGGAGATAACTTATGTATAGCTGTCCAGGCCTGATGTCTTTTAGTGTACATCTCCATTCTGGCATGAATAAAATCACACCATGTTTTGCTGCTCCCCGTTCATTCTGCTGAGAGGGAGACCGAAGAACTTCTGGCTGAATTGTACAAACAAATAAAATTTGGTAGTACTAATTCCATTTTCAAATGGGACTGGCAGTCTGTTTGCTTACTAAATTTCAGGATAAGTTTTCCATTGACATTTCATTTACTGAGAGTAAATTCCAAATATACTTCCAGAAGGGGAATTGTAACCTTGTGTACTAATGTGCTTATAGACTATTCACTTAAAAATTACACACATCTGGTGTTTTGGTGATGTGAGCAAAACTCTGCTAACACTCATTACCAATAATAAATAACTTTCCTGAGGTGTCTGGTTGTTTCCAAGATATGAGTTACAGAAACGAAGTCTAACACTTTCCCCCAATTGCTTTTGAGTTTGTAATTAAATCCATATGAGAAGAAGTGCTTGGTGGATTGGGGTGAATAAAATGCTAATAAAAACAACTCCAATTTCCTGGCCAGTCACTATTTTCCTTCCCTTGTGCACCAGTGGCTATTCCAGGGATCACTGCCAGATCTGCAGCCATGTTCCCTGGGGCTTTAGTCTTGACACATCTTTCTAAATAAACAGGGCAGAGGATGTGGACAAGCACATCAGTTATACCGAACCAAATAAAGCTTCAGAAGCACCATCAACACCCCGTGACTCTTCTTGCACCTAGGAACCTTGTTTTTACCATGTAGCATGTAATAAGGACATGGACACGAGTATTTCCAGGGAGGTAGTGTTTAATGCCCACCCTTACTTATTTTGGGATATTTCTGACTAAACCCTGAGCATGATTAAAATGCAAGTCCTGCTGTACTCCCCTTTAAAGTTATCTTAAACTTTCCCATTGCCTTAATGAAGTTGAAATCAAGCCTGTAGATTGGCATCTCAAAAGAGAATGTGGGCACTACAATAAAATGATGTGGGTGAATCAGTAGGTGTCAGATTGCTGAGTCCATAATGAATAATTATCTCAGCATAATTATGTGTGCTGTTTTTCAGGCAAGATGTAAAACTGAGGTCCTTTTGTCTCCTGATAATTAAAAACACATCTCTTGTGCGATTGCACATTTCAAAAGAGTCTCTCTTTTGGAAAATAAGGTCTGCTAGTAGTATCCAAGGTGGGATAAGGAACTATTATACTGATAATTAGAATTGGCTGTCCTGTATAATTTTCTCTTCCAGCATCTCTGATACTCATTTTTGCATTTTAATTTCAGTTTATGCACATATTTTGTAGAAGAAGCTCATATGTTTTACTTTCTTTGATACTTTTTTTAGTCACATGTATTTGAATGGGGTTTTGATACTCTCTCTGGGTCAGCTTTGATATAATTTTGGGTTTGAAAATCAACTGCTGGATTTCAAAAGCAACTGGATGCATTCATGGTATAAAAATACCCAAAGAAGTGTTAAACCCAAAGACACAAATTCTGGTTCAGGAAATCCTTGAGTTACAAACTGGTAAAAATTGGGAGAACATTCTTAAGATATAGTCCTGAATGTTCTCCCTGTTTTTAAACTCTTCCCTTAATATCTGCAGTTGGCCACTGTCAGAACAAGATCTGGGGCTATATGTGTCTCTGATTATATCTAGAATGGCTATGTTTAGGTTTCCATGTAATGTAACTGCTTAAAATAATTGTCTCACCATTAGGATTTCTTACCAAGGCAAGGAAACAAACCTGGTTCTCAAAAAAATATTGAAAGTTTAAGCAGCTTATTTTCTCTTGAAGAAATGTTAAATGGAAAATATTTTTCTGCAGAAATATTCCTGATCTATCTTATTACCAACATGGGCATCTCTTCTCAAAATGTCTTGCACTTTCTGTAAGTTTGTGGTAGTTTGTTGGACATTGTTCCTTGGCCTGCCCTTGGAGCTATTATGGGAAATTGGATGTAGGATGTAGGACAATAATTTCTTATGTTCCATCCAACTTCTTCAGCATATCCTCTCTTGGATTTGCTAGAAGCCAATACAATTATTTTGAGTGGAAGAGTCCCGAGAGAAGAAATGTTGATGAGGCATAGCTAAAACCACTTTCATACATCTATCCCAGAGATAACAGTTAAAGGATGCTTTTGTGAAGGACCGTAAGTCTATATAATTAAAACTGGATTTCTGACCTGCTGCCCAGAGTCAGATGAAAGAACTGCCATTGCGTACAGTAACAAACCAGGCATTTGGGTTTTTTCTAAAAATTTCCTGAGATTATTTAGTGACCATAACCAAGAAGGGCTGCTTTTGACTTTACCCTTGACTGCCCATAGACTATGCCTGTGCAGTCTGTCAAAGTGTGAATTTGAGATGAATATTTTTTTCTTCTGGTAAAGTTGGAGGAAAAAGGGACAGAAGACATGAAACCTCCAACTCTGAAGCCAGGCACAAAAAATGGGAAGCTGGAGATGAAATCTACCTGGCATTTTTATGTCTTTATAACTGGGACATGAAAGAAGAGGAGAGGGTCCCTTTCATCAACCAACAGCAGGGAGAAGGAACACGGCAAATAAAGAGTGAAGAAGATGGTTCGGCCATTGCAATGGCAACTAGGACAAGAGAAGAAAACCACTAATTACTCTGTGATTGATATCTTGGAGAAAGAACAGCCTCATGCTTTAGCAATTCAGATGTCAGAATCTCATGTGAGACTATGATAACATGGTGCATTTGCTTTATGACGCTACATGATGAGGTGGCTTTAAACAAAACAAAAGTTATTTATCCTGGCTGAAGTTTGACTGATCAGCAGTGAATGCAATTTTGAGCTTATCAAGAAGTCATCAAGATAGACATGCGTTTGGTTAGGTTTTGATTAAGAAGGAAACCTGAGGCACTGGAACTAATGTTTCAGACTGTTCAGAAAATAACAGCGTAGGTATACTCAGATCCTGATTCTGCTACCATCTTGTAAGTACCGAATAATGAAATAAGAAATTATGGTTTTATTATATTTCAGTGTGTCTCCTGGGCTGGCGGGAAGTGTGGAATCAGATCTGGCAATCAGGTGTGATCCGCAGTGATCTACCCCTGGGGCTCAGGTGTACCCTGGGCTGATTGAACTGCGCGACCTGGGCTTGCCATGAGACATTGTCAAAATAAAGCACATGTCGTGCTCAGAGAGGTATGGAATAAGGCAGTTCTCAAGCAGGAGGACGAGGTGTTTTTTTCTCTTGTGCTTGCCAAGTGCATTTACACATGAAGTTCTTGGCCGCCACTTCTGCAGACTTCCCTAGGAAACATTTTCCATCTGTCATGCTCACATGCAAAAAAACCTCTGGAGATTCCACCCCCATCCCTGAAACGGAGCCTCTCTTTGTCTCTTACAGTTTTCAGCAAGACTTTTATTAAAGAGACAGGGAGGGGGGCAGGAAAAATGCAGACAAGGTGCTTTCTAGCGTTTCATACCAAGAGCTGCAGCCAGCAGGATCACAAATGCCTGGGATGGCAAAGAGAAAGAGATTCAGTTTCACCTTGACTCCTTGTTTCATCCGCTAGCAATCCTCCCTTTATCTCCAGCACTCTAAGCTCCATCAGCTGCTCCATCCAGGCCTACTAAGAATTAAGTCTCCTTATCTGTGGAGGACAGTCAAATAAAGTGCAGCCAGAAATTCTTGACGCTGCCTTCTCCTATACTTAGAATCGTATGTAAAATGTCAGCCACTTTCTTCACAAAAGTAACAGAAAATTCTTTTAAAATATGTTTCCTAACAACATTCCCTCCTTTAATACTTTACTGACAACAACAGTAAAATGACCAAAAAAAAAAAAACACCACTGAAAAAATACATTGGGAGGATGAGCATCCTAAGCCTGGTCAGTGGTATTGCAGAGGAAGTACATGACTCTGTTAGCTCTCCTTTCTTCAAAACTGTAATTATTTTGCCAATAAACCAGTCTCTTGTCTGATTATTGTGATTTGCGGAAGACAAACTTTGTGACAGCATTTTATAATCTGTACAAGACATACACTGAATAGATTGAAATTTAGGGCATTGGGTGGCAAGAAAGTCAATTGGCATTAGGCTAACTAGATCTTTTGAATAAATGGAGTCTTCCTTTAATAAATGTCCTTGATTTAAATTTCTGTGGTCAGTGGTATTGCAGAGGAAGTACATGGCTCTGTTAGCTCTCCTTTCTTCAAAACCGTAATTATTTTGCAAATAAACTAGTCTTTTGTCTGATTATTGTGATTTGCAGAAGACAAACTTTGTGACAGCTTTTTATAATCTGTACAAGACATAAACTGAATAGATTGAAATTTAGGGCATTAGATGGCAAGAAAGTCAATTGGCACTAGGCTAACTAGATCTTTTGAATAAATAGAGTCTTCCTTTAATAAATTTCCTTGATTTAAATTTCTACTTCACACAGCATGTGAAAGGAAGCTGTATATTCAGAAAAATTGAATGGTAAGGCCTGCTTAAAAGACTGGCTGCTGTGCCTATCATTGACAGTGAAAGTCTGAAACTTCTGTTGTGTTTTAGCTATATTTTGGCGACAGGAACATTTAACGACATCTTTAAATTTAAGGATATTAGAAATAAGTCTAGCTCTTATTTTTCAGAAGGATGTTATGGCTTTCCCAGTCTGCTCTCCTCTCCTAACTCTACACAAGCCATCTCCTTCAAGGCACTGAAAACAACAGGTTAACGCATTTTCCACGCAGACGTATTGGACCCCCGCACATTAACTGAGCTTCTTCAGCTCTCCTGTGCAACACCAGCCAGTGCGCCGGGCTGCGGCTGGGCTGACGAGGCTTTGCTGTGACTCATTGTAATAGCAGGCACAATCAGCTGGTGCGCAGTGAAAAAAATATATAGGTTTATCAAGGATAAAGAAAACAAGTTATTCAAGGGGAAGCGATTCATAACTGCTTGTTATTAAACCCTTAAAGAATTACTTGGATAAGAAGAAAGGAATTGGATAATAAATTTAACTCTCTGGGTTGTTCTCAGAACATGAGTGAGTCAGGGTAAAACTGTCCTGGGAGCCAAAACACACAAGTGCTGAGCGTGCTCTTCGTCAGGCCTCTTAAAGGTGTTTTTACTGAATTTCGTGCTGTTACTGATTCATTCTGTATTCGAAGAAAAAAAAAGGTGGCAGCCATGTGAAAGTTTCACTTCTTTTGAGAAGATAGAATAGGAATTGGAAAAATTCCTTTGACACCTTTCCCCTCACAAGTCCAAAAAGTGAATACAAATCTAATGATACAATTCTTAATGAAAAACATACAGGCACAAGAAAGTACTCTCAGCTTACCAGAACCGGCCCTGTTGCAGAGACTGTCACTGTGTTCTTCTCCCCATCCCTTTTCAGTTTTTTTCTGTACTTGCTGTACGCTGTTATCCGGCATCCATGTTTCACCACAGACGAGGCTGCAAGGCAGTTTTGGCTGAGGAATCCATGGTTTGCAGGGACAAGAGGGGAATGGGTAGCACAAAATGGCAAAAAAGCAAGACAAACCTTGCAATGCCCTCTGATCTCCATGGTCTGCTGCCTGCCCACAGCGACCCCAAGCAGAGTGCGGACGCACACATATGGATGTATGCTACTGGTCTCTCTCTTCTTCCCTGCAGTTGGCTTTGCCGTGCCAGCTGTCCTCATGCCGTAGGTAGATATTCCTTATTCCTAGGCCTACAGGAAGGAGGGAGATGAGGGAAGGAAGGAGAGGCTGCTGCCAGGATGTGGGGGCAGAAGGGTTCTGCCAGATGCTCCTCCAACTTCCCCACAATGACTGGCTCACCATGCCCACCACATCTCAGGGGAGGCTGTTGGTCACAGGGTAATATGGGCAATTACATGGGATACGTCACACTGCATGTGTCTGATGGACAAATTGCCTATCCATATATTACATACACAGCAACTGATAGATTCCTACTGAGCAATCAAGGCTCTGGACAGAGTCGGACAAGAGAGAGAAGCTCATATATAAGTGCACATGCAGTTAAAGATGTGAAAGGTTGATGCCATCTTGTTCTTGGTGCCAGAACAGCTTCTTATGGTCACAGTGCTGAGGTTACATCATGTTTATATTCCAATATCCTGCTTTTAATGGCTAATAACATTCAGAAACTTTTCTCTGTTCCAGACGTGGTTTCCATCCAAATGTAATTTTATTTGGAAAGTTTGAACAAGAACGTGGTTTTTTTTTTATCATTTTTTTTTTATTTACTTTGAGTTTGAGGAGGATGGGAAAATAAAATTGCTTTTAAGTCCCCAAAATTTATTCAGTTCTGTGCTTTGGTCATGGGCTGATGAAAAAAGGATTTGAGTCAGACTAAATCCACCTGCTTTCTGTGGGGGTGTGCCTAGGGAAAAGCATCAGCAAGTCTTCTGTTATAGCAGCCTCCAACCCGTGTACATCAGGGTTTCATTTGTGTACATTAACTGAGTGCAGGACAAAAAATATCTCTGCCAGAGAATATGAAAGAAGTGAGGTCAGTATGAGAACAAATAAGGGATGTGGGTGAAGAAGGAAAGTGTGATGTGCTGTAGCTGGGGACATTCTCTGAAAGATAGGGAGGGAGGACAGAAAGGTGAATTATTCATATCTCTGATCAAAAAGGCATTACTATGTTTTAGTTGTTTCTCATTCTTCTCACCATTTTTTGGCAGTTGCATTGCCTCTGGGAAGGCCCTTGGCATCATTCCTTATTTTGTTCCTGTGAATGTCTTTCTGTCAGCTTGTGGTGAATGCTTCTTGCACTCCCTGAGTGAGTTCCTTGCAGTGCTTCTCCAAGGGCCACAGGAGTGTCACGTAATTGTGTATTTTCTATAGGTTGCCAACATCACCTGCGCTGACTCACCCATCAGGGAACAGAGAACGGGCTTTTGTTTAACCGCTGTGTCTCTCGTGCAGTGCCACTTGGAATGTAAGTGCATTTTTTTTCACCACGAAGGGGGCAGATAACAGTCCATGATGCTGCACAGTCTTCAGTAAGTACAGACAAGGCTACGTGAACTATTTCGGCACCTCTCTCCAAGTACCTGTGTGTGCCATTTGCTGTCCGTGTCCTTGTTCTTAACAAAATGTTGCAGGCGCTGTTTGGCAACGTGGACGGTTTCACTCCTGCACTACCCAGGACATTCCTCCTTCTGCTGACTCAAATTTGCTTCTGGTTTTATTGGCCCAGATTAAACCCTTTCTGAACATTTTCTCACTTGTATGCATGGGTTTCCCATTGCGTATGAGCATCGTGTCATTGCTCAAATGGCACAATTTGTTTCTAAAATGTGTTTCTTTCTTCCCTATCAATTCTGTGTGGCCAGCACCAACTGTGTACTTTTTGTGCTTACTTATCTGACTAATCTCAACACCTCTACCAATTCACCCTAGTCCAAACGTTCTACAAACCCTTCAGCTGACCTTTGCAGCCTCA
This sequence comes from Cariama cristata, assembly GCF_000690535.1. Lineage (NCBI taxonomy): Eukaryota > Metazoa > Chordata > Aves > Cariamiformes > Cariamidae > Cariama > Cariama cristata. Next base: position 105,093 of record NW_009631672.1, on the reverse strand, counting down.
TATCTGGAGTCCGGACCATGAGAGCGGCTTTGCTTGTGCTTGTAACCACCACCAGCAGATATCTTCTTTAGTTCCCTTGCAAATTACTTATGCATTGTAATTAATTTGGAGCCTATGAAGAGGCAACACCTTTGTGAAATGTGATATTACAGATTGCATGCTTAATCTAATTGTTAAGTCGTACATTACATTATTGTCTTTGATTCAGGGAGAAGAAAGTTAAGTTCTTTCTGACTTAGAAAGTTGTTCCCAGAGTCTTAATAAGTTATTTGATTTTTTTTTCTTGGTTAGCCAATGTTGCACAGTTTGAGGATATGAAATCACTTTTTTTCATGAAAAGCAATTTAGTGATCAAGCAATGGAAAGTGGGACCTATGAATACCGCAAATATTTGCAAATGAGCACATGGGAAGAAAGAGGAGCATCACCTAATAGTCTTTGCAGATGACTTTCTATCAGTGTATTTCTGAAATACCATTTATCTCTGGCGTATAGTTCTACAACCAGACATATGGCTTACTGCGGAAAGGAACTTGCCCTTTTGAAACCCCCAAGTGAAAGGTGAGGGAAGCGGTAGGTGTAGCGATCCTGACCGGGAGAGCATTGTACACAGAGGAGTGAGTGATCCACGTAAGAGCGGCCCTGAGCAGGCGCAGACCTGTGCTGAGCTGCGCTGAGCTGCCTGTGCCATCCTGCGCAGACCCTCTGGCTGCAGGACAGACTCCATCAGCTGACTGCAGGCAGCTCCCCTTCGGTACTGCTGATTATGTCTCCTGCATGGCCTCAGCTTTATCTGACAGTGCAGCGAGAAGTGCTCATGGGACCATTACTTCTGTTTGACTGTAGAAACGATGAATAGAGCTGTTTTCTTGTAAGAAATCATTGTGATAGCTCAAATGACTGAAATGGTGGAATCTCTTCTATGGATGGGGTCTGCCCAGCATTGCTGCACATGGATTGGAGCTCGTTCGATGCTGCACCACCTGGGTTCTCCACCATCTAAAGGGATGTAAGGTTGTCTATGCTATTGTCTCCTTAGAGTGCTATCTCTAATAAGTAGCATTTGAAATGATACCTTCCAGAGTCTGAGTGCCTTTCTTACTGGGATCATAACAGGCCTGTACACCCTGTTTCAAAACATTAGTACAAAGCAGAACTGTTGTACAGATCTCTATATGCATCAAGATAACTTTTGATAAGACTGCTTATTGATAGACCCAAAATACATCTCAGTTTGAACAGACCTTGTTGTGCTGGATCTAGAAACAACAAATTCTGGAGAGGTGACTGCCATAGGAAAACAGGAGTGAATTGGTAAGTAGTTTAATGAAGGAGATTCAAAACCTAAGGTGAAGAAAAAGGTCAGACTAGATCAGGTCAGCTTTTATGTAGGGTTAAAAAGGGGAAATAAATAGAAATTTTGTGTTCCTTCAAAGATATCAGCTATTACTGGCCAGTCTGGGAGTGACTCCTTTATGTGACATGTAACACTTCAAGAAAGAGTTATTAATGAAGTGATTAACAGCTTCATGTTACTGTTACACAGTTCATGGTCAAAAGTGAGGAAATGGTCCTTACAAACATCAGATCATTTATGGACCCAATGGCAGAGAAAAAGGCAGTTTTTGATACAATGGAGACACCTTTAAATTCTGTTGGAATCATATGAAGAGCTCCAGAGAGACCATTTCTCAATACGTGAAAACAAGGAGGGTTGGAATATCACAATGCACTTCAGTTCAGGATCTGGAACAAATTTAGTTTCTAGCAAACAACACTGCTGAGGGGCAAACACTTCAGAAAATTAATTGACACTCAATAAGCTCCAGTCACCATAATGACATGGGAAATCGAGCTTGCACTGAACTTGAGGTCTGTGCACACTAAGGCTCTGGAGTGACTCCTGGGCTGAATTCCCATCTGCTTGCAGCACTCTGAAAAACTGAAGAGATTGGTTGGGAAAGATCGAGGCTTATGAAGATGGCAAATTTGGATGAAACCAAGTATGAGATAAAAGAACTGGAGATCTGGCTACTGAGCCTATGACCTGTGTTTACTTGCTATAACCAGGCGTGTGTACTCAACAGTGCCCTGCTACGCTCATTAGCTTGGCTGTGCACCTTTGGAACGCCAGAATGGGCATGCTTAGTATGAAAAGTGAGGTAGGCGGGTGAGAGATGTGAAAATCAACTGTGGCTTGTCGCAGCATCAGGAATAGACACCAATCTCAGTTACAAGAGTAGCTGTGCTGACAGAGATATGACTCACACGGTTCAGTGCTGCTCAGGAATGACTATCAGCGATCTGACTAACAGTTCGTCATAGGAGAGGATCAGAATTGTTTGCCAATGAGTTTATGGGCAGCAGTAGTGGAGCATCTTCGTTGTTACACCTCCTTGTGTTTCAAGAGACCTTTTCAGTTCAGTGTGGCTACAGCTGTGAAGTGTGGGATACCAATTTTTTCTTGTTTTACTTCTCCAGGAAGGAACATATGACAGAGGAGAATGCAACTCCATTTGGGAAACTGTCTCTGCCTCTGGGTTCATCGGGAATGACTTGAAAGGGCTGCTCTCAGAAACACCAACTGGAGATCAGCCGGTGCTGACAGCATGTGATAACTTCTCCAAGTATGAGACAGAGCAGTCACACAAGCATAAAAAACCCCCGACAGTTAGAGATGCATTACATAGTCCTTGTTGGCCTTCAGCCATGCTTCCCCCCCCCCCCTTCGCTGGATTATTTTAGGACTACAGGAACCTATGTTTCCCTCTAACGAGATCTCTATAGCTAGGTGCTCTGGCAGTCCTAGGACTTCAGAAGATGGGACAGCAGAGGAAGCGCAGCCAGCGAGCCTCTGACAGAAAGACTACGTATTGATGCTGAAAAGACAATAATGACGAGAACATCCAGGACACAGACCAGACGTGGCTAAGAAGCCAGAGAAGAGCAGAGGGAAATAAACCCCTAGAATACTCCTTTTACCATTCTTTTACGTATCTGGCACAGTTGTTATGAATCCAAAAGACTGGATTCAGAAAACCAGAACCTACTCTTTGCAGCACATTGAAAAGTAGCAGGCAAACTATCTAGAAATGAGAAAGGCCAGTAAAAAGAAAACTCAGTAGTTGGAGGGACATGAAACAAAATCTAGAAATATTCTAGTAATTTCTACGTATCCTTATAAGTTTTGTTGCATTGATTATAATGGAGTAACTGGCTGGAAAGAAGGAACTGCTGCTTCGCCATGTGAACCCCAACTCACTACAGTCTGTATCTGCCCAGAGGACAGGCCTGACTGCAAACAGGAGACCTGTGACCACTGATAATACAGATGTGCATTTGAACAGTGACTTTGAGGCTGAAGTTAAGACGTGAGCAGGTACACAGCTTAGGAATACCACATAAGTAGATGGATGTGTGGATTCCTAGGGGTTAAAGGAGTGATAAAGGCTTGTTAAACCTGTCTGGATTGGAAGGAGTTGCAATGTTCGATGGAGACATCGCAAACAAGTGCTAATAGTTTTAAGGGAAGGAGTTGCAATGTTCGATGGAGACATTGCAAACAAATGCTAATAGTTTTAAATTCTGGGTGGTTTTATGTTGACTTACTGTCATCTAAGTTATAACTTACCTGAATGTGCTGGCATTGGTACTTGTGTTGTCACTTTAAATCAAATTGTTCCTGTTTATGAGTACCAGCGTATCCTTACAGGAGGTGAACTGCTTGGTTCTCCTCCACAACATAGTGCCATGCTTCACATGGCTATAAGACTGCACCGGATCTGGTAACTGTGTGTGTATGCTTGTCTTCACTTAAATTTACTTCGATGACTGCTTCATGCTCTTGCGAAAACAGAATAAATGGTGTGGTGTATTCAGATGTTGTCTTCTAGTTTTTCTTCACTTAAATTTACTTCGATGACTGCTTGATGCTCTTGTGAAAACAGAATAAATGGTGCGGTGTATTCAGATGTTGTCTTCTAGTTTTCATATGACGATACAGCTGTCAGAACTCCTATCAGCATGTTTGATATTAAGATAGACTTTACAAACAAGAGCTTTATTGGTTCAGATTAAATTGCGGTGAATGTCGTGTCCTGCCTCTCATTAGAATCTTTGCAGAAATATGAAATCAATGTCATTCGGAAATGGTTGTAGAACCACACCCATGCACATTTGAATATTTCCTCAATTAATTATGAACTTTAAAAAAATTATTGCAGAGTTTCTTAGAGTGGAAATGTCCCCCCAGACATCCCAGGAGGATTATCTCAGTGGGTAGGCTAGGTTTACAGAGTAAGCAGAAGTTGTTCCTGTCTCATAGTGTTGTTTCTGCCCATTTTTTCCTAGCCAGCACATTGTTGCTTTTTTATTCCTTCTGTTGAGACTTTCACTGATAGACAAGAGCAATTCCTGGTAAACAGGAGGGTGCAGCAGCTGGCTACAACAGAGGCTTAAAAGTGGGCAAAAAATCAACCCCCTTTTTTGTAAAAGTGACATTGGCTATCAAGGCAAACACAAACTCTGGTGAATCAACAGTGTTCAAGGCATTGTGGCACCCTGTGCACAGAAACACAAAGCCAGGCAAAGCTTTTCTGATGCTACCAGAGCCAGCAACAGCTTGCAGGTCTGTGGAAGGAGCTCCGGAGGTGGATGCCAGCGACAGCTAATTGCCTTCTGGAAATAAAAAGGGGCAGCAAAAGGGGCATAGGAACTTAGAAAACCACCTGAAGTCTTAAAAAATGATTGGTTTCAGTTTGAGAATCTGGCTAGGTTATTTCATTGAATTATTTCTTCTGCTATCATTTTGAGAAACACAAGAAGAATGACTCAATCCCCTAGCATCTTACATGTGTCTTAGTCATTGTCAGTCACAAAAAAAGTTACAGTCTGGTTCTCATGTTGAATTGAAACACTTCCTGAGAGAACGGGCATACTTGATGCAATGCTGAGTCACTCTCAGCTGCTCACCATTATTAGGTATTCAGCATTGCTAAACTGATACAATTAATTTTCCTGAAGTCCCATAAAAGTCTCTTTATCCTCCTGACAGTATTATTCCTTTTCTTTTTATTACGGTAGTCAGTGTGCTGCTAAAACAAAGACAAGCCAGCTTTTTCTCTTGCTTTTATATTTGAATCTCACAGAGCAATTTTTTTACTCTCATTTTTGTTCATTTATTTGTGAATCACTGCATCTTTCAGAATATGAATCTGTAGAACATCATGCTCTTAGCTGTAAAGTGAAAGGAAAAAACCCCTCAGCCATCTCCTGAGAAAGTCATAGAAAAAGAATCACTGGAGAGGCTGACCTACATACCACACAGTGTCCCTTGAACAAAACAGAGTTTGAATACTTTCCGTGAATTACCAAGGCAGATATTACCATGGGAGATAGGACACACAGAAATAGTCCAGAATGCTTTTTGTTTAATGTTTTGTTCTTCAGTTCACCTGACCAACATCATGGGTTCAAAAGTTATTACGTATTCCTCCTATTTGCACACAACTACTTTTTTTTTTTTTTTTTAAATACCTGCTCCATATGATTTTTGATAATGAGTGATTTGAAGATATAAAAGAACAGTTGGACAAAAGCTGGATCTGAAAATAACTCCAAACCCATCCCTCTGGAGAAAAGCACGGTCACAGTGGCTGTTCTCTCCAGCCGGAGGGACTGGATGAGCCATGCACCTTGATCCTGGAGTTCCAGATGCCGTGACTCTGTCTGATAAAAGCAGAAAGCAGGTTTCAGAAAGGAACACTGGGGTTGGCTTGTTAGATCTGCCTTAGCTTATCTCAACTGCCAGTCTGATTTACCGGGAGAGACTGATTTCAGGGGAGGCAGGTCCCAAAATATTGCTGGCCTCGTTGGCTCGATCAGCAGGCAACAAGCTTTGTATGAGGCTAGCACAATGTAGGGATCCCAGCTGTTAAACGTCCACTGGAGAAGGTTTCTTGAGGGAGCAGGTATTATATTTTGTGCTCCCTGAACAATCTTTCCAGACCTATTTCCTGTAAAGTACAATACTGTATTTCAAGCTGAAGGCAAACAATTCCCCTCCTTCTCCCTCTGAAAAACAATTCCTGTTAAACCATGGAAAATTATTTTGAGGTCCTTACCAGGGTAGAAAATTTACACTCTCTTCTAGTGCATTTCACACGAATGAAAAAAACATTCCCGTACTTTGGGAGCTGCAAACAGTAAAAAATGAAGAACCTTTCCAGATTTTAAGCCCTCTAACAAAGAGCAGAAATAAACTTTCCAAAAGAGAAAGGAACATTACCTCTGCTAACTGCAAAAACATCTCTTCTCCAGGAACGTCACCTTCCTTTCCTCTCTCAGCTCATCCACTTTTCTCAGTGCACTTCCTTGACCTCCAGTTCTGTGGCTTGAACCCTGCAAATTTCCAGATCCAGACTCAAATAAAGATTGGAGCTATGACACTATGACAGATGAAATAGAAATCACATTTTTCTTATGGATGATGAAGAATTTATTTTTAAGAGTCATCACCTGTGTATAAGCCTGAGTCAACGGAGACAGTGATTGTCAATGTTTCCAAGAAATGGGATAATGTGTATTGCAAAAGGGATCCCAGAAAGAATGGCAACTTTCTCGTATGTAGACTGTCACTGTTTGTTCAGACCAACAAAGAAGCAAATGTGACAGCACCAAGCTTTTTGACTAGAGCTTCTCCCCAACATCTTTTGTCTATCTAATGCTGTGCCAAGAACCTATTTTCAAACATAGCTTAAATATTGTCACAACCCTTGTTTGTGTGGGAATTTCCACATGTCAAATCATAGGTTGCAGGGCCCTTGATACCTTCTCTTGATTCACTTTGGAAGATAAACAGGAGTGGACTTTAATATAAGTAATCTGAATGGAAAAGAGCCCCAGACTCATTACTTCCCCCAGCGTAAGATTCTGGACAGTTATTACTGTGTTTTCCTATTTATTTTATTAGAAAAAACTACTAAAAATGTGGGTAGTTTAGAAAGTTTTTTATAACAAGTTTTGGACAGCAGAGGCATTTAAATAGTTTTAATGAGAAATTTGCCTTGAGCGTATAACATTAAATGAATTCCAATTAATTAGGTCATTGGAACTTTCTAATCTTTTTATACTTTAGAGACAGATTTGAAACTCAGTAAATGTGAGGCTACAGTTCTCTTAGGAAAACTGGTGAGGTCTGTAAACTTTTAGACTTATCTGTGCTGCACAAAACATGTCTTGATTTTCTTGTTCTCAGTTGTCTGTGGTAATTTTGGTAATTTTTCCCTCCGAAGGAAGGCTTCTGGTTTTGTGGAAGACTGCAACAGACTTGTGATATGGATATACACTCGGTAGTAACCAAAGGGAGGATTTCAGTAGCTATGCTTGTGGTCTAAGTTTGCTGTAGGCAGGAGGGATTTTTACAGCTGAAACCCTCTTACAGCACTATGATTTGTCTGTATGAGTAGTAACTGTCCACATGAAAACTAATTAAAAACCCAACAAACCGCATTGTGATTTCAAGTTTCATGTCAGTTGGATCCTCAGTTGATGTAAATGTGTGCACCCTCATTTATGACAAAAGAACTTTAACATGGGTTGATTTTTTAAAAATTAATTAAAATAATTGCAGTACAAACTTCTACTTTCTAGAGCCTCATTTTATTATATTAAATAACAATTGGAAGTTCAACTACATCAATTCTACTATACCCAAATGAGCACTTTGGTGTCATTGTGTAGAAGGCAATTTCCCCCCTGTTTCTTTGCGTGTATGAGGCATTAACTTGCATAATTAGAGACATCCTGAGCAAAGCTCAATAAATCTTCCTCTTTTTGCTAGTTTTACTTTGGGGGACGACACTGTTGGTGCTTCGCTGCCAAAACTTCACATTAAGAAGAGAAAAAAAAAAATCAATTTCCACAACTGATTGATGGACTGCTGAAGAACTTTGTTTCATATCTGTGCTGACACCTTGAGGGTAACCAAAGACACTTGCTCTATATTTGAAAACCTAGAGAACTAGCTCATGTTCATGTTCTGACCATTTATCAAAAGAAAGAGAAAAAAATCATCAGCAGAAGCAGGAAATGCTCTGTACCCAGGTACTGATTTTTAGTCATATCAAGGACAGGCTTGGAAAGCTAGTTGTCTTCTTCTAAAAGCAGGCAAAGAAGGAGTAAGGTCACTGACTATATTCCTCATCTGATGCGGAAAGTCTGGATTCAGTTTCTTGCTCTGCCATGACCCCAAAACCTCCAGTGATCCTGGAATGATTTTTTCTGAGAATTAAGAAGCATCCAAACCATTTGCTTCTGCAAATGTGACTGTCTTCTTTTGGTCTCGCCTGTTCTAACATAAATTCACCATAAAACTATATTCTGATACGCATTTTAGAAGCTTTTTAATGTAAGCTCTGTAAATAGGCAAAATGAAATTGCTTTGTGGATTGAGTCTTTCTAGCAACTAGACAAGAACATGGGGTCCTATATGCTTTTATCCTTTTGCCAAGTCCGTGTGAAGGACAGGCAGAATTGCAGGCTCTGTGCTAAATGTGGAACAGGAATTGTTCTCCATCTATTACCTCAAAAGGGGCAGAAAGGAATGGAGAGCAGCAGGATGAGGTCTCAGCACCAGTCTGTAAGAAGTGAAATGTGCCACAACAGTTCTATAGAGGACTTGTGCTCCTCTTCTCCTAAACAGAAATTGTAGGTTTCTCCTGGGTTGGTAAGGTGCCTGTTGCCCTGTTGAAGGTCCATGCCTAGAAGATACAATTTAGTCCTTCAGTTAGCTTTGAAAAGGAACTTAATCAGTGAATATCTAGATAGAATGAGCTTTTTTTGCATGTGTATGAATTGTGTTTATATGCAATATATATTGTGTATACATATCAATATGTATTTATCCTATTGTGGGTTGTTAACTGTGAAAGACTGGGATTTTTTTGTCATTGTACCGGGACATGTTGGTTTACAATGCACTACATCTGAAGTCTCATTCTGATCATCATTTACGGGTATCCATGGTTTGTCTTGCTGCTGGCAAATTTCTTAGACATTTTAGACCCTGAGGAGTCTGGAGGACCCCAACTCTCGTACTGAATCTGGAGAGTGGGCACGCAAGGTGGTGTAGTGGTTTTGTTCATTGAGGTAACCAGTGATGACCATTTAAGTGACCATGAAGATTGTCCTTTTTTTCTAACATTGCCACACAGTGCTGGGGATAGACAACCTCACTTTGGAGTGACCTGTCAGGATACTGTAACAAGGGAGACATGACTGCAGACCCACGTCATCCTCTCCATCTCTTTACAGTACAGCTCTACCCCTAGTTTACAGTACTGTTGTATCCCTCGCCTTTCTTCAGGCTCATGCATCCACCAACCCTGCACTGCAGTGTATTTTTTTCATTTTGATTTTGCTAAAAAGAACATCATGATCAGAATGAAAGCAATACATCGAAACTCACTCAAAATTAAATATTGTTCTATTCTATCACATTCAGATATTTCAGTGAAACAATGTCTTGCTGACATTTTTGGAAATCATCGACTGGAGCCATCACTAAAATGACACATCATTTGCTGTTGTGTCAGACCTGCAAGCTGTTGCAGAAGTTAAATTCTTTTTTGGCCCTTAGGGAGCTTTAACATATCTGTGTTAGAGAGGAAGACACTGTGACACGGTTCCAGTTTGTTTGCCCGTTGACATGTTTTCAGGGACTAAACAACAAGTGAAAAGACCATCCAGTTTTGGGGCTGATTCTCCTGCTCTATGTGTACCACATATATCAGAGTGCCTTTTCAGACTCAATAAAACTCCATCTAGCATGCCGTTCCTCAGCAATCAATGACCATTCCTAACACATCTACTTGGATTTGGCTTTAATCTTTTCCTACTTCATCTGTATTTATCAATATTTCAGAAATCTAAGTGTCAACTGGTCTCATACTCTAGCATGTCTGCAGAACTGACTTGATAATCTGAAACTTTTAGGAAAAATCAACAGTGAAGTAAAATAACATAGATACATTTAGATCTGACAAATAGACTTTGACTAACTGTGCCTGTTGGCATAGCCATGTCAATCTTAGGTTTCCCAGTGTCCATTTAAAAAAACAATCCCATTTCGATGAAAGAAAACTTCCTAAGAAGAGTAGTCAAAAATATTAAATTGTGGCAGCATATATTTTTAAATCTATATTTGCAACATTGCAATGATAAACTAAAGCAGTTATTATCCATGGAAGGTTAAGAAGAATAAGCATTCTGTAATGATGTAAATATATGTCTATTAACTGAAATTTAGAATGATATTTGGTTTTTTGATCTGAAAACTTTGATTTATCTGATATTGGAAAATCCAGTAAATTCATATAATGAAGAAATTGGTGATAAATATTATAACCCACTAAGTTATCATGACAGTAAATTTAAAAAGTGTATGGTGCTGCAGTAGTTCTTGTCCAAAGTGAGATACCTTTTGTTTTTTGAAGGTGACAACCAGTCCACAAAGCAAATCAATCACAGGGAGACATATTTTCTGAGATGACTGACATAATCTCAGTCTAAACCTTGAGGATAAAGTAGTTCAAATGTCAAATGCACACAAGCCTTCACATTTTATAGCAGTTCTGTGACAAATATTTTTTCTAATCGGTATAATCTGAGCGGCTGATCTTCCAAAGTTTAGCTATCTCAAAAGAGTTCACAGTCACTATTAAAACAGCAATTAAAACAATTTCTAATCACTGATGACTTAGGGTGGATTCACACTCGTATTCCAGAGACAAAATGATCTCGGTGTCATTCACAGCACTTTGAACCAAACTATCTCTAGTGAGAACAAGCTGAAAGAGTGGACAAATGTGTATCTGTCAGAAGAAATATATGTTGCAGCAACTGGCGTGTTTCTGAGGTTATGAAAAGACCATCCAGGATTAGCAGTTTTATCAGAGCTACAACCTACTTGTTAAAAGGATATAGACTTGTTGAATTGCTGTTCGTACTCAGAATAGACGGAGATCCTGGAATTCAAAGTATTGCAAACCTTTAGAACTAATTTCTGAGCCCACTGGATTTACAGAAATAATGCAAGTCCATTAACTTTTCCCTCTCTAGTGCATAAAGACTTTTTTTCATTTTCCACTATATTTTCCTGAAGTGCAGCCTGTGTTTTATATTAGGACATGGTGATCCCTCCAAATACTGTGCTGGCAAAACTGTTACCCCTAGAGCATGTGTCTGGTTATTCACTGCTTTGCCCTTCTTCAAGCTTGTGCAAGCGAATTTCTTGGGAAATTTAAGAGTCGTCTACTTCCCTGTTCACTGAATGTGAAACACTAGATATGAATATTTCCTCAGTGAAGGTCTAAAGTCATGAACTATGGTCTTCTTTTCTGCAGATGAACTTGAATGCCACAGAAAGAGCAAGAGGCGTTATCCCAGAATATGCACAACTTCTCTTAGCCAGTTCTGTAGGATTCTTCTCCTTTTTATTTCTCACTCTCTTGCAGGGTTCAGCTGAAGTTGGCATGATTAAAACGTTAATGTTTCAGATCCCCCAAAACATGGAAGACTCAATGTTGAGCAGCAGAGTCCTTAAAAAAGATATTTGTTAGATAGGCTTTAAAGGTTAAATTAAAGTTTCTATATACAAAACAATGTTAAAATATCTTAATAAAATAGAGCAGTTAGAGGATTTACACCAGTAAGAGATGGAATATGGCAGGCAGCTTCAAGGTATCTCTTTTTTACATTATTTCGGCCTTTGTATTAATACTATCCTGCCTGTTTGTGCTATCATAATAAACCTAACCTCTGTACTGTCTTGTGATAACAAGGGGAGGAATAAGATCTAAGAAATAACAAAAAGAAAAAGTAACTGACACTCTCAGCTTGCCTATTTTAGCTTTTTGTTTTCATTGGTTTTGATTTATTTCCCATAAAGCTTTTCTTAATTCTTTGCTTTTCTGAAAGTTACCTCTCCCAAATGCTCAACCCATCACAAATCTTGCTTTTAAAAGGTCTCCTTAAAATATCTTAGGCCTCCCATTCACTTGGAGCCAGCAGAATGGGAAATATTGGCATTTCGGTGAAGTACAGTCCCTCCGTCCTGCGATAGGACCCTGATGTACTGCCCCGACACAGAACATCTGCCTGGTGTGACCGACCCCTTCTTTTCCATGATTGAAATATATAGCCATCTGAAATAACATTGGGTCATCCCTGGAGCTATGCGGAATGTTCATTTCCAAGTAATTTTCTCTGCTCCGTCAACAGCGTAGAGTAATTGTTCACAACAATGGGAAGTAATTAGGATTTGAAATTAGTGGATTTCCCACCTCAGTGTGGACTTTTGCCTCTAGCCTTTGACAGAACTGATTTATTATCAAGTTTCTGACTGCTCAATATAGCTAGTGTCTCAGATTGAATGCTGGCAGAGACCTATGAATTTTATTAATGATTGAATAACTAATGAGAAAATACTGTAGAACTTGCAGATTTTTAAATTAATCACACTTACCTTAGAAGACTTCTGCAGTCTTTTTCTGATTGCAGATAGAAGATACTTCAGCTGAGACATTTTCCTGATTTGATTTCTATGGGATATTTTTTCTGCTGCTCTGGAAATCAATTACGTGGATGACATAATAGGCCCCCATTAATCTGTACGGAGCACAGTACAATCTGTTTCATTTCAAGCCAAGGAGGTCCAATTGATGTAAATTATAGAGTTACTCAGTTTGTTGCTATTTATAAAATTAGTCACCTGCAGCATCATCCTGGATGAAGTCCAGTGGATGAAACAATCTTGGAACAGTCCTATCAGCACTTAAAACATATAGGACACGGTGTTTCCCTTTTGCGTCTGGAGGCTGCACATCTCTTAATTTGAGGATGGGAAGTCCCTTTCCATTCGTTCTGAACCAAATATAAAAAGCCAATAAAAGCATTTAAAAAATGAGATATTTTGCTTCCCTAGCAAAATTTTATATCTCTCTGTTCCCCTCAGTTATTGAAAATCACAAAATTGCAATTAGAAACTTGGAAGATGAATATCAAAACTTTGCAGGCCTAAAGAATTAGAAGAAAAGAAATTCTACTTTTTCTTTTTTTGTCCAAAATCTACCTAGCATATCGTTCAAGTTACACAAACCAAGAAAAAATATCCTCAGAAAGTGATGGGATTAATCTAGTATATGACCCAGAGTAATCATGACTTATGATCCTACGTTGTTTTGTAAGCAGAAAAAGTTAATACTTTCTCCCATCTTATTTTCTGTAGATAAGATGAAAGAGAGAACAATTTTGCTGTTTTCTGTTACTCATGGTGACTATTGCTTTAGTAGTTTTGTTTTTCTAAAGAGACTACGCACAGTGCTATCATGACGAGATCTGCTGTAGCATTAATAGTAACAAGCCAATGTAAAGCTAGAATAATTCTCATTCAGTGATGTTAAATTTATGTTCACACCCATGAAAACAGAATTTGTCCAACATACTTCTCAGGTAACACAGAAGTTCTTTTCCTTTTAGTAGCTATTTGACCTTGTAAGGCAGAAGATGCTTTGTGCCACTAACAAGTGCCACCTTTACTGGGCATGAATCAGTTAAGCAGTGCCATGCTAAAGCTGTTAGTGTTAAGAAAGTCTGTCAGCTGATTTAGTTCAAAGCAATGCAGCTTAAATGTCAAGTGTTTATGAATATATATATATATTTTTATACATGTACATTTACATCTATAATTTAGAAACAGAATTATTTAGAAACAGCTTACTGTAGCCTTGCACAACAGAGAGCTGAAAAGTGAACTGATGAGGCAGACATCGCTGCGCTTGGTTTAATGAATTTATTTAATGCATGGGTGATTCTCAGTGTCAGAATGTGATTGTAAGGGTTTGGGATGTGTCCAGCTGATTCCTGGCAAAAAAACATTGATTCTCATTTGACTTAGTGTTGCTGCTCACTGTGAACAGGCAATACTTCCAGTCAAGAAAATGGGAGTTCTGCTGGAGAAAGTTACTTTATCATTAATTTTGATTAAGTGACTTATCTCCTAAAAATCCTGGCTCCAATTTTGGAATGCCAACAGTCAACAAGTGGTCATGGAAGCTTGAAATATGATGATGAATTGACACTATTTTGATTGGGACTTTAATTTATGCACTATCTCATTGCTAATCTAGTCCAAGATCCTTCCTCCAGCTGTGGTGGGTGCCACTTGTTGGAATTGATCTATTGATGGAGTTTTGGTTCATGCTTGAGCCACCAAAAATAAAGGAATTAAAAATGCAGACCAGATCAAGTCAACACAATATTCTCAGTGGAACAAAGAAGCAACAAAGAAGATCAAAGAAATATAATTAATTTTTATTTTGCATTTGCCAGAAATATTTCAGGGATCCCAAATTGAAATGCTGTGCTTTGTTTTCCAGTTATTTAGCCTTCTCATATAAAAAATAGACACCATTTAAAAAATAAAATTTCAAAACAAAATGCTGAAATTGTTCTTTGGCAAATACCTGACCTGAAGGAATTTCTGAAACAGTTACTTGCATTAAAAATTTAAACCAATTAAACAATGTTCACTTCTAATAAACATGCATCCAGTTGTGTATCAAATCGGAAAATCATTGAAAAGTAATTTTATGTGTACAAATTATGTGGATTTTTTTTGTTTGTTTTTAAGTGTATTTATGTATATTCCCAAAAGGGCAGGTATAGAATTCTCTGACAGCAGAAAGAGCTTTTTCCTAGCTCACATTTCCCAGGTATTTGTTTATCTCCAGAAACATTAAAAATTGTCCCTTGCTTTCTGTCTTTCTCTTTTAAATCTTCAGGGTTTTATCTACTTGTATACCCCTCCTGTTTTGAGCAGGAGATTGGACTAGAGACCTCCTGAGGTCCCTTCTGACCCGAACAGTGTTATGATTCAATCTGTATGATCAATACTTGTAAATACCTTTTTAAAGTTCCTTTTTTCTGGAGCATACCATCTTCTTCACTACTGAGGGTATAAGGCAGAAACATTTCTCCCATCTCAATAAACAGTCTTCATAACGCAAACCCCTTATTTATATACAGAACTAACATATCATATAGCAACAGAAATTCACTCATCAGTGTGCCTGAACTCAGATATGTCAGGCTACCACAAGGAGCAAGAAAATTGTTCATTTTACTGGGCTGTTTACTCAACCCGAGGCTTATCCAGCAGGGACGTCGGTGTAGTTTGAAGATTCACACACTTGAGATAACAGCAGTGATTCCAGTAAAGAGCCACTAACTTTTTCTGTGGGAGCCATCACCTGCATTCCTCAACATCTCCTTAAAGTAGTTAGCAAAGCCCATCTGTGTTACTCATGTTAGTATGAGTGAGAGAGAGTGGAAGGGACATCTCATCTGTTTTGCACTGCTTTTAGGAAGGAGGTGTCAGTTTGTCTCCATTGCCCAGAAAGAGAGCCTGCATAGTTACTGTAGCCCAGGCAACTAACTCTTACGTTGCCAAACTTAGGCTGTGTGGGTCTCATCCTCTGTTACTCTTGTGAAGATAAAACTGGAAATCTGGAGTTTAAATTTTTCATTGAACATCACCAAAATCTTGGACCCTTAACACCCACAAAATATTTTTGTAAAATCTCCCCAATTGAGGCTTTGTTGAGACACTTACCGTAATCCAAGACCACAATGAAAATCTTTACTCAAGAAGGGCTATAAACAGTGACCTCCAAAGCTTTCCAGATATCTTTAAAGATTTTATTTCTATTAGTATTTTCAAAAGAGAAATTATATGATGAGATCAATATGATGAGATCAATCAATGATGAGAAATGATATGATGAGCTGAAATGATAAAGTTGTAAATCCTCCTTAACCAAAAGAAATCAAATACTTTCAGGTTATCGCCATTTAAATACTAGTGTGACAGACACCTAATTTTACTGCTAAGTGCATACTTCTTTTCCTGTGAAGACATTAAAGTGTATCTATTGCAACTTCTACTAAGAAGGGGAAAGTTACTGCCTGTTCATCAGAAGAGTGAAAAAAAGGAAAGGATGAGGGAATTAGATCATCATTTTAACTTCAGATTCACAGAATAAATGTGGAACTGTCTGCAGTGCCTAGAAAATAACAGGGAGAGGAGCAGAAGCCAGCATAGATTTGCCAAGAACAGATCAGAGCAAATGAAACTCACTCTTTGAATGACCAAGTAACAGGTCTTGTGGATAGATGAGAAGTGGAAGAACTCATGTACCTTTACTCAAGCAAAGTTTTTGACACAGTCTCAATTGAAATTCTCATATCCAAGCTAGGAAAAACATGGCCTTTATTCTGTGGGCACAAAACTGATTAGATAACCACACCACAGAGAAGTTAATAAAGTCTAATTATGCTCAGGGTTCTGTGGGGGGTCTGCCTTAGATCTGCTTCTGTTCAAGGTTTTCATTAGCAAGACAGATGGTGGAATAGTCAGAATGCTCATTAGCTTTGCATATGACACAGTGCTAAGAAGGACCCCAAATGTGTTGGAGGATAACAGTAAAAATGAAAAATCTAGAAAAAAGGGACTGGAAACATAGGATGAAACTCATCCTAGACCAGGGATGAAGACAAGGTTAGGAAACAAGGGCAAGATATTGCAGGAAAAATCAATGATACAAATTCAGGATGGTAAACATTAGGAAGCAAGTTCTTCAAAAAGATCTTAAGATTACAGTGGATCACAAATTGCGTCTGAATCAGTAATGTTAAGTTCTTTTGAAAAGACAAATATTCTGCTCATGGTGTACAAACAGAAATATAGCCTACAAGATATGCATTATAATCAGAGGTTGTAGAAGGAATGAGAAGGTAAGGTTGGAAGAATGGATGCTATTAGGCCTAAAATAAAAAAGACAGAGAAGGATGTTGGTGGCAGGAAAGTTTCATAATCTTAAGACATTCCTATTGTTGCAAAAGGGAGACAATAGTGTTCTATGTATCCACAATGAATGGATCAAGAAGAAAGGCAGTTAAATTGACACAAGAAAGATAAAGTATTTAGAAATGTTTTCTAATAATAAAGTTCAATGAGCATGGGAACGCATGCATCGGGAAGACTGGACACTGTCACTGGAAGTCTCTAATGAAAGTTTAGTTATACATCTTTCAGAAATGATAGCAATATTGTTCTAATAATAAAGTTCAATGAGCATGGGAATGCATACATCGGGAAGACTGGACACTCTGTCACTGGAAGTCTTTAATGAAAGTTTAGTTATACGTCTTTCAGAAATGATAGCAATATTGCTGATCCTCTTTATAGCATTGGAATCGATCAAATTGATTTGTGTTTTTGAGTCTGCTTTGAGGCCATAGCATGGGAGGTAAAATAAGGACTGTTTTTTTCTCATATGCATTACTGTAAACCTGAATTTTACTTATCTAACAAGTCAGTATTGGATATTAGTGCATTATTTCAGTAAGGCTGGACACTTACATTTCAGTGTATTTGCTTTCAGAAATTCTACTTTTGCTTAATTGAGATAGAACTGAAATTGGACATTATAACTTACCTCAGTAGCAGCAGCTGCCCATCAGTGCTAGTTCTTGACTCTTCTCTAAGAAGTGTTTTTCCATAAGTATAGCTATTAGCACTGGTGCATACCGGTGCGTGTGGTCTATTGGCTTTTATATTTATTCTACTTGTTTGTGCTGCTTCCAAATACAGTGGCCAAAGAACAGGAGTAATTAAAAAAATGTAATCGTATGAACATCGGTGTTTCCAGCTATTAAGAATTTTACCTCCATTAGATTGGAAGGTGCATAAGTGACTTTGATGACTTTAGAGACATTAAGAGGCATCATAATTCTATTCTATTCTGTAACTGCAACGTATCTCTCCCTATGACAACCTTGTTCTATGGGATTCAGGACTAATGGGGTTCATATCTGGTAGTTGGTCATCTTTTTAGCCAAATTAATAGTAAGCTTGCAGTTGAAGCTTGTGTTCTGTCTTTCACTTGGGTGAGGACCTTGACTGAAAAAGCAGATTCTTGAGAGCTCCATAAAGCATGCTGCCTGACTGAGGCTTTCCCAAAGTTGAGGTGTCCAGAAACTTTTCCACATTTGGGTCCCCTTGTGTCTAAGACAGGGTAAACTCATGCTGCAGCCTTTCCCTCAGTGGGTTGTTATCTAAACTCCTGACTCAGTCAGGCCTTTTGTTTTTTCCTGTCTTGAAACTCCCAGGACAGGGTGTACAAGTCAAGTAAGTATCAGAATGCATTAAGGATTTTCCTGTATTATTATGAGACTGCAAACTTCCCAGCACTACAATAGTCTTATCTTCCCCCAAACTGTCTACACCACCCTGTCAAAATACACCCAACACCTCACTTCTGCTCCTATACGGGTTAACCTAGTTTCTGTCTCTTTTCCTCTGTTCCCCATTGTTATGATTTAACCCCAGCTGGCAACTCAGCCCCACTCAGCCTCTCACTCATTCCCGCTGGGTGGGATGGGGGAGAGAATCGGAAGGGTAAAAGTGAGAAAACCCATGGATGGAGATAAAGACAGTTCAATAGGTAAAGCAAAAGCCACACACATGCAGGCAAAGCAAAACAAGGAATTCATTCCCCACTTCCCATGGGCAGGCAGGTGTTCAGCCATCCCCAGGAAAGTAGGGCTCCATCATGAGGAATAGTGACTTGGGAAAACAAATGCCATCACTCCGAAAGCCCCTCTTTTCCTCCGTCTTCCCCCGGTGTTATATGCTGAGCATGACATCATATGGTGTGGGATATCCCTTGGGTCATTGGGATCAGCTGTCCCAGCTGTGTCCCCTCCCAACTCCTTGTGCCCCCCCCAGCCTCCTCGCTGGTGGGGTGGGGTGAGAGGCAGAAAATGCCTTGGCTCTGGGTAAGCCCTGGTCAACAATAGTGAAAACATCCCTGGGTTATCAACACTGTTTTCAGCACAAGTCTAAAACATAGCCTCATACTAGCTACTGTGAAGAAAATTGACTCTACTCCAGCCAAAACCAGCACACCCACCATAATACTCCTTGTTACTTCCTGTATTCCCTACCTACATTTGTTTATCCTGCAGGCTGGCCAGGAGATGGTATCTGCTCTGGCTAGCCCAGACCCGTGTGCTTGTGAAATGGTCAGGCTGGTGCTTCCCCTGCCTGGGTAAATGTCCTGTACATTTTCCCTAAGGATCTGCGACACAGATTTAGCCCCGGGAGCATGCCCAGGAGCTGTGTGCACTGACTTCTCATAGCCACGTCTGTGGGTAAGCCTCCCTTTGCCAGGCTGGAAGATGTGGTCAGGGCTTGAGAAGTTTTGGGATGGGACTGGCAGATAGACACCCTACTCCTTCAGGATGATTGGAAAAGAAATCCTTCGTTGGGGAAAACAGGTCAAGTTTTCTACCCACCACCTCCCCAGCTTCTTACTTAAAACTATTTAATCTGCTAGCTGTAGAGCACACAAAGAATCTAGAAGCAACCCTTCCTATTCCCCACACGTATCTGTATGTGTCATGTCTGTACTGTTGAGCATCTTAATAAATAGGCAATACCTCTGCTGGATAGGACAAGGAGAAATCTGATTCCACCTACCACAAGCAGCAGAAAAAGAAATGTAGAAGCAAAATCTGGGATTAAAGGAGACAGCAAAAATCACCTCCAAAATTTGAATAAATGGAAGCATCTGAAGGCTCATTAGCAGTTTTACTGAATTTAAGATGGGTGTTTTTCTACTAATGAGAATAAATTGGAGACAAAATTGCTTTGGTTGAGTTTCAAAAAAGAAAAGAAAGGAAAAGAAAAGAAAGGAAAAGAAAAGAAAGGAAAAGTAAAGCAAAGCAAGGAAAGGAAAAGGAAAAGGCAAGGAAAGGAAAAGGAAAAGGCAAGGTAAGGCAAGGCAAGGCAAGGCAAGGCAAGGCAAGGCAAGGCAAGGCAAGGCAAGGAAAGGAAAGGAAAGGAAAGGAACGGCAAGGAAGGGAAAGGAAAGGAAGGAAAGGAAAGGAAAGGAAAGGAAAGGAAAGGAAAGGAAAGGAAAGGAAAGGAAAGGAAAGGAAAGGAAAGGAAAGGAAAGGAAAGGAAAGGAAAGGAAAGGAAAGGAAAGGAAAGGAAAGGAAAGGAAAAAAAAAAGAAAAGAAAAAAGAAAAGAA
The DNA here is from genome assembly GCF_000690535.1 of Cariama cristata. Classification (NCBI taxonomy): domain Eukaryota; kingdom Metazoa; phylum Chordata; class Aves; order Cariamiformes; family Cariamidae; genus Cariama; species Cariama cristata. The sequence goes on along the minus strand of NW_009631672.1, from coordinate 84,939 downwards.
AAAAGAAAAGAAAAGAAAAGAAAAGAGAGAAAAGAAACTAAAAAGAAAAGATGTGTTTTATGCATTGTTCACCTGACGTCTATTATTTAGTGAGTCATAAGTCTTTCATTTATAAACAGAAATGTTCTTAGCATTTGAGAGACAGAAAAATATTTTGTGCACAACTACTTTTGGAAAAAAAGCACGCTTGACTAAAAATATATCCCAAGCATTGTCTGAAAAATAAACTAACCCAAGGCAGTGTAATTTGCTTTAGTGTTAGCTACAGAACTCTTTCAGTTTACCTCTCTTGGCACATAAACTGGGGAGCATTGTGGTATAGGAAAGGGAAGGGGCTAGAGTGGCTCTGCTTTTACCTGCAAATTTCTACCATCCTATTTGTGAGTGTTTCCCTGTCCTTTTTCCCCATCTGTGTCCCATGAATTTCTTTTAATTAGTGGGTATGTGAGAGGTTGTGCTATATGTGTGTGTTATGTTCAGTTCTTGCAAGGGGTCAGTCAGGTGTGTGGTGCTCACAGTCATGGAGCACCAGTTCAGCATAAAATTTTCTGGAGGACTTTGGTGTAATCTGAAGGCAAAAGAAATTTCTTGTAAATCCCTTAGTCCCTGAAGCACAAATTGTCTCAAAATATCGCTCAGCGTTCACCTAAGAAGGTGAAAACAAATTCCCAGGATGTGTCATTTTTCACATACAGAAAGCAATAATCTCAGTCCCAACTTTGAGGCAAAGTAGTTCCAAGGAAATGCAGATTGGATCAGCTGCTTTTCAATAGGCATGTTAGGACCAAAAAAGGATCTTTGCCCAGATAATGTTACGAACAAACAAAAAAACGCCCAGTTTTAATTTTTTTCCCCCAGAAATTTACTGATGGAAACCATTCTAGATATTATTAATATTAATTCTATATAATTAATAATTTAGCACTTGGGTCTGAAATATTTGCATCTTTTGCCCCGACGAGAAGGATTTTGCTATTTCCTGCCAGGGGCTCTGTATGTGAATTCAAGAACAAGCAGTTCATCCCATGACATTTCCTTATGCTCAAACAGACAAGGTGACACATAAAGCCCAGGGGCAAAGGGAAACCTGATCGCTATATAGCTGAGCTGCAGTCGGAAGTGGTGAATTCCCTGGACCACAGGGAAAGCTTCCTGTTCTTTGTAGATGAGCCTATTATTGGAATACACTTGCCTGCAGTTAATCCTCAAAGTAATTAAATGGAAAGGAAGCAATTAAATCACTGAAAAGGAATTGCATCTGGTTCAGAGGGAAAAATCCAGGCCTAGGAAGTATTTCAGTGATAGCTGGCTGTACTCAGTGTAAACAGGTATCTTCCTGTTTGCACAGATGATTAACATTTATATGCTAAGAATATCTTGTGGTAATCAAATGAGGTTGAAAAGCAGAAGTTCTCATTATTGCGGCCTATGAAGCACCAAGTAGAGAAATGTTGACACATATTTTTCCTATGACGGGATAAAATTAAAAACCTTGCACCTTACCCTCATCTGGCGTAAATTAGCCTGGCACCTTGAAAGCTAGTGAAGCAGTGTACATTTACAGCGGTTGAGAACCTAGCTCAGCATTTCAGTAAGAACATCCCAGAGAAGGACAACAGCAAAAATGAAAGTGAGGGATGTGATTCATACAAGTCTCCAAAGAGAAAGATTAGCCAAGTTCAGAAGGAGCTTGGAGCGAGTCCTTAAAATCATGTGTCAGGGCTATGCAAAGCAAGATAGTATCTTTTAAAGATTGACAGTAATCTTTAAATAAATACAATTTTAAATGTGTTGAAAGCACTGATTGCTTTAGAATTCTCTTTTATGCCTGTTAGTTAAATTTACTAATTCCCACAAGATAGCAAATATCACTGTATTTTTAAGGTGTACCTTTTGCTCAGACTGTAAGAAGGGATTCCATATATTGCTCCAGTCTATAGGATAATTTCTGGAAAGCTGTCAGGAGGATCTTGGAGAGATGTACTCATCAAAGCTCTGACTGACACTTTTGTATTTTTAGTGCTAGAAAACAGGTAGTTAAAAAGCAACTATATTCATTAAAAATCTATAGTAGAGAATACAGGTTCTGTTGTAAAAGCGCAAGGAACCATAAGAGCTTCTGTTCTCCTTTTCTTTGTCTTGCTTATGCCTTTTATTTTTCCATTGCCCTGTTCCTTGGCACACTCTGGTTATTATATGGGATCTCACTGTTTTCACTGTTGCTGTCACCTAAGAAGCTGGAAGCTGGCTGGCTGAAGGCAAAAGGTGATGTCCTGGTAACGAGTGAACATCTATAGGTAAGGTAGAATAAGCTGCCTGGGACACCAGCAGTGACTACTGCTAGGCGAAGTGTGCTATGGCTGAGTGAAAGGGAGTGATGCAGAACAGAGAGCTGATATGGTTAAAACAGATTCAAAACTATACTTGCAGAAAAAGACTAGCAAGAAAGAAGTTGGTAGCAGGAACTAAGACTTGAGAGGATTAAGGTATGGATGAGAATTGTAGGTGTTTAATTGGACAAAAAAGGTCATATCTGACAGGTGATCCAGTGGCAAAGATGCAACCTTTTCCTCAGATAAAGATAAATCTGAGCTGAAAAAATGTGCCTGGTTTATTGATCTGAGACACAAGCATTTGCTGCTGGGGCAGGGATATGAGAGTGAGGATTTGGGGAGAGAACAGCAATACTGACTGACCTTTGGCAGCAAATGTTACATACAAGCCTCTTCATTACTTCAAGTATTTCACTAGCTGGCGAGAAAAAAATGTCATTATGTGCTACATATGAAGGACTAAAGTTTACTTTTGAGTACACATTGGTGTGCTCCTCTTGTATTAGCCCAGATTCAAAACAGGTCCTTGCTGTATCTAGATTTAGAAACTTCCTTTTTATCTTCTATCAGTCTTTACCGTGCTTCAATCTCTCTCCTGCTCTCAGAGAATCAAATGCAAGATGTCAGTCAGCTACATTATCATTTCTTTCAAGATCAGCCCCCCGAGCTATACAACTTCATTGCTACAATACAGATAACACAGTACTTGGATGTTTAGTTGCTTGTAAACTACTGTCTAGCTGTGTCAGACCTTAATAGAAAGGAATTTTAATATTCAGATTGCACGATGTGGAATTTATTCAAATAAGACATATTAGTATATTAGAGAATTCATTTGTGTGGTTCTCACTGTAAAATATTCATTTATGTTCTTTGAGACTTGTCTGGTAGGACAAGTGCAATTGAAGTTTGTGTGATGCTTCCAGAAAGATCCAATTTTTGGTATTCACCTAAGAGTAGTCACTAGGGTTGACATTTTTCATGTTCAACGCCGCCATGGGCTGTTTTATTTTGTTCTCTATTCAGACATTTGCAAAAAGGGGTATGTCTGCAGGAAATCAGGTTCTTCAGCCCATGCCAGAAAATTTCTTTCTCAGCAGCATGAGGCTTCTTATATTTGAGGCAAGTACTAGCTATGGGGTTGCAGGCAACCTTTGTATCAAGAATCTAGTTTTAGCTGTCTGTGATCTTTGCCAAGCTAGAAGGTTTCAGAAAAATTTCTGTTTGTTCAGTAGAGACTACTGAGACTTTAATGAACAAGTCCCATTCCTCCCCCATGCCATCTGCAGCAACATGCTAGAAATCCACTGAACTGCCAGAAAATTATGCTCCCTGTGTAAATGCAGGTACTGCAGCTGCTTATCATGGCTCAGTGGGATGCTGGGCATAAGGAAGAAGAAAGAAAGGGGGGAAGAGGAAACTGCAGGACTTGACAGTTAGAAATTAATTGGGAGCATGGAGGAGGAATGGGACCAGAAATAAGGAATATAATTTAAGACTACATCTCTGTATAGATATCTAAAGAACTGAATTAAAGTTGGTCAGGTAGCCTTAACAGTGTAATTTCTCAGTTCTGGTGTCCCTTTCTATACAAGCTTGATGACCTTTTAGGCTTAGTTCTGCTGCCCACGCTTTGGCACTTATTACTATTTGCACAGCCCTGGACTATCTGCAGGGAGTCGAAGATAATACACAGGACCTGCAGATTTGTGCACTGCTAGAGCCAGACAGGTTACCCTCGAGTGTTTCACATGGTAGTAGACACCTTTGTAAGGGCGCATGAGTTGATGCGCTTTTGGGGGAGGTGATACATGTTCTCAGAGTGCTAAGTGCCATTCGTGTTATGCAGAATCAACAAGCAAGTTTTCCCCCTTGCACTGAACTCCATGTCTGGCTCTGCTGCTCCAGCTCAGCATTTCTAAGCCATCCTGGCATGGCTGAAGGGGGGCTGCAAACACCCATTATGGTTAATTTTTGCTGCTGCAATAGACTCAAGAGAATGGTTGTCAAGTTGACACAAATGAATATTACCTTAAGGGTATTTGAGTTTATGGTGGGACTATCAGTTTGGACCCCAGCTACTTAGTTTCCTCTCTCTCCTAGACTTGTTCAGAAATAAGCCTTCGACATCTCACTGAGAAAGGGAACAGACCGAGATTATACTATACCATAAGATATGGTATATATATTATACTATACCATAAGAGTCTTTACGAATTTGTATGAAAAGGGCAGAATTTGGCAATCAAAATTTTCTCTATGTGGATTCTTGCATGTAGACCTCTTATAAAGACCATCTGAATTTACCACTGCCAAAGTTGTGTCAAACTTAGATGTTGATCGTATTCTAGTAGTTTATTCATGCAGTATTTTCTTTCCTTTTCAACTCTTTTGAACTCCTACATCACCTCGAGTACGTTCACTCCTACTGCAGTTGGACTGTTGCAAACAAACGTCACCAAAACAACTTTGAAGTGAGAATGCAGCTGTTCTGGGAGGTGTGCTATACACTGTCCACAGGAACAAAACCCAAAAGGCTTTATCTGCAACCCTAAAGGGCCAGCTAAAAGGCTTGTGCTGGGGGAGAATACAGGACTCACGGAAGATTTAGGTCAATTATTTTTTTATTCCAGTAGTGCTAGTCTTAGGGCTGAAATTGCAGATAACACTGGGTAGTTCTCAATGCTGTTAAACTTCGCTTAGTTTGGAATGCTGGTAATAAAAGGCCAATTTCATCTACATTTTTGGTCATTTCTAACTTACTATACCTGAAGAATGACTTCCCAAAGGCATGTAGAGAGCAGTTATCTCTGCAGTATGCTATTCTGACTACTGTGAAGAGAGAACAGGAACACATGAACTGCCAATTGGTTTGCTGTGTTTTTGGTAAGTGTGGAGTTTGTCTTACTTTATGGCAGGAGATGCTGTGGCTGTACTGCCCCTGTGCTTTGTGGCGAAGGCAGAACTTTGGAAATGTTGAAGGTTGGTTGCTTAGTGTCTTTGAGGGCAAATAAAAAACCCAAAAATATATTTAAAACTGCCTCAAAACTGTGGCAACACTTAAGTAATAGAAGCTGAATCAATACATCAGTGACACTGCAAAATCCTCCTCTCTGCATCCTGCAATGAATGAAATTCTTGCAGCCTCAAAGCATGGAAAACTCATGATTCAAACTTGTTTTTTTTCCACAAGTGTCATGTAACACTTTGAAGAACATGGTGCAGCTGCTAGGCAAGTAGGCTAAAGCTATAGGACTAGTGAGTAGAAGAGTGAATGCATCAAGCAAGCAAAACCAGGCAAGCTGCAGTATTTCATGCCCTTATAAATCAGAATGCCTGCTCTGCCTTTGCTTTGTGCTGTAGGGGAGGATATGATGCATAGCAACGAACAGATTACCTAATGAAGCTACAATACTTTTTAATTAATTTTTTTATCTATCTATCAATTATATTTTATATCCGTTTACAGGAATTTAAAATTAACAAAAATGAGCTGTTCACTGATGTCATTTGTAAAAAAAATTCAACAGTGTTGCCACAGATAAAGCTAGGCAAGAAGGAGGAGAGGTGCTGGTACACTAGGTACACTGCAACCCTACATGGAAAGAAGAGCAAGGCACAGCAAGGATGCCTTCTGCTTGTTGGAGAAGGATCCTTTTTTTTTTAAAAAAAAAAAAAATCATACACATTTGTAGATTGAAAGGCGTGCTGACCAAATATACGAAAACTATCCTCCATTCCCAGACTGTCTGGTAAGTTGAGATTCCCCTTGTTGGGGTGCTTTAAGTCCAGGGCTGGTGTGACTGCGCGAGCCACACCGTGCAAATCCAGGCCTGGTGATGACATAACCTGTCAGCTGGAGGGGACTTCCCCGAAGGAGCCCATGTCATCGCTCGCTTCTCAAAACACTCCAGAGGCTTTCAAGGACTTCTGGAAACTGGATACAACCAAGAGCAGCTGTTGTAACAGGTGTGCTGTTCAGTGATCCCGCAGGGTTAGATCCACAAGGGAGTGAAATCTCCACTAACTCTGACTTTCAGGGGCCAGCTTCTGAATCTATGATCCTCACATACTTTTTTTTTTTTTTTCAGCTATTGCCTGTCTTTGGAGGTGTGTAAAGTCCATTGGAACCTCAGACTTGGGTAGGCAGAGGAGGCTGACTTGTCCCACCAGCACAAGGCCTGATCCAGGATTTCCTTCTCCCTGTTGAATGCTGCAAGCGACCAGGGGATGGATCCTGCTTCAGTCCTTGCCCGAGCAGACATTTCACTGTGCCAGCAAGAACGGACTCAAGATGGGAGATGTCCAGTTCAACTTCTCCTCTTGGGTGGCCTGGAGCAAGACGGACAGCCTCCTCCACCGTGCGACAGGAGCTCAGTGGCTCTTAGACAAGAGGAGGGGATCAATCCCAGCTTAAGCGCAGCCATCACGGTGTGATGTCATGGATGCAGAGCTACTGACGGAGGCAGGCACAAGACACACCTCCCATCCAGTGGATCACACAGTGGAAGTGTGATGCATTAACTGTGAAATACGTATTTTGATGATTCATACTATAAATTAAAGGTTATCCTAATTCTTTTCAGTACAAAATGTACTTTAAAGAGTTATTCTCCTGGTATGAATCACTAAACCAGTCCTCCCTCTAGATTAGCAACAGAAACTAATCTACAACTGCTCAGGAAAATGAATATAACTTAACTTCTCCGCTCCTTTTGAATTAGGGAATATATTCTGTTTAAGATAATATTTTCAAGGAAACCAAGTTTCCAAAAATTGAATTCAGGCACCTCTAAATGCAGACTTTCATGCGTGCTATCCAGCGGGGATAACTCATTTGACCAGGCAGTTCTTGGTGTTGCCCCAGCCTGTGCTGGGTTGGTGGGGAATTGGCTGCGTGAGGAGCAGCTAATCAGAGGAACCACGGGCTCAGCTGCCTTTCAGAGCCATTCTCGGGGGGACTGGGGAGCCAAAAGCCTTGGAAATGCCACTGTTGCAGGAAGAAGTCAGATGGGCAATTTGGAGAAAAAAATGGCAAGGCATCGAGAGCCTAGAAGTCCTTGGCACCCAACTGGGGCACTTGGGGAAACAGGCAGGGAGAGGCAGAGATGTGGGTCAGTACGGCAGATCTTCTTGGCTGCCTTGTTTTGGTCAAAAGCTTTGGCAAAACTACATATTCCTGCAGAAAACAGAATGTGCAGCTTTTTTCCAAGGGAAATGTTTCCACTAGTCTTCTTTAACATCTTGATTTTTGGATCCTGGAGGCTTGGAGCCTTAAATACAATGGTAGAAGTCGTTGCTCACAGGTATGATCTTCAGCCCATTCACAGCTCTAGCCGTGTGTTGTCCCTGAACATTCAGATGAGGTTTAAGGTTAGGAGCATGGGCACAGAGCAAGGCCTCTTGATTTGAACCTGAAGGCAAAGGATGAGGGGAATAGTGGGAGGAAGAACCACCCACACACCAAACTGAGCATGAATGCTGTGGTTATGCACTGGAGGTGTTTTTAACAACAAGTTCTATTGAACCCTAACAAATTAGCTGCAGCCCATCCCTGCACAGTTCAACCCCTGGAGAAGGATTTGACTCTCGCTGCTGCAATGTGCTACACGACCATACATTTATCAGCAGTCCAAGCAGTGATGAGCCCTGGAGTCTGTTCCTGGCTCAAGGTGAGGGGCTGGGTATGATGAAGAGAATACTTCAAAAAGATAAAGATATCTATAGCAGTTTAGTCATCCCATAAGACACTCTCAGGCACTAGGTAAGATTACAAAGAGTTAAACGTGATGTGGAGATGGTCTGCAGTAACAGGGAAGCCATAGATAGGCTCTTCTCTAAGTTGATTTAAAAAGTTCTGATTTTGCCCAGCCTTAGTTTGTTGAGGTTCATGAGTTCAGTCAATGATAAGGGAAATGAATTCTAAATGTTTTCAGGAGAAATGAGAGGAATAGGCACAAGTTTTGGCCTGGGCAATGTTTTCTGAAAATGTATGCAGATTGAAGTAGCCAAGCTCTACTACTGTGTAAGCACAAGAGGAGAAATAATGTGGTTTAAGAACAGTAACCAGATACTTGTAGAATTTTCTAGAGAAAAAAAAGACATAATTTATTAAAAATTTGCCAGAAATGCCAAATTTCAACTTTTTTCCTTTCTGTAATGTCCAAATCATTCAAGTTTTTATCAGACCACCAGAATAATTTGAAAATGTTTAGGATTTATAAACTGAGTTTTAGAATTTGCAGTAGCAACAAGACTTTTACTCAGGGAAAGTTTAAAGAGCTGATGAAAACTAAATTACTGCCACTGAACCATAACTTAAAGCAAAGGGAAAGGAACTAAACTATTAAATGCACCAGAAATAGATGACAAGTTTTTTCTCCAGTGAGTTTATTGTTCCTTGTACTTGGGATACCACATACAAAATAGTGGTTATTACAAGCAGCTGCTATCTCTAACTGCCCTATTATTAGCACTTACTGCTCTCAAAAGTCTGAACTAATTTACATTTTTATCATAAAAGAACACTGTACTTTTCTTTCTAAAAGTGTATCTGCTCCACTCTTTATCAGTCTTACTCTTCAGTTTTCTAAGCGTATTTCTCAAATCAATGCGGTATTTTTATTGGTTTCTACTGAACTCCTTCTGCCCACAAAAGTATTCTAAAAATGTTTTTCAAAGTCAGAAACACTCTTCTAGATAAGATTTACGCATAATCGCTATTTTCAGAACGTATGTATGCTTTTCAGAGTACTGCATAAAGTCGACCTCACCTAAAGATGTGAGAAGGCAGACAGCTTTTATGGTAAAAAAGTGCCTAGGTGGGCAAATACTATCTTCAGTTTTATGACTTTAGATTTGAAGAAATCTTATTATATTTCAAATGAAATGCAGATAATTAGGGAAGAAAAACAATTTAGAAACTTCTGAGCAAAGTAAAAGAATAAAAAATAAAAGAAGTTGCTTGCTGTACATGTTGCACTTTTATCTGGCTAGAAAAAGCTTTCCTACATAAACATTTATTCTTGAATTGTTTATAATCATAAGTCATTCACATTTATTTTTGCAGTCTTACCAATATATGCTTGTTAGGCTTGAGATCAGTATGCAAACCATAAAACTTAAAATGCCGAATTGCATTGCTCTCCAAAGCATGTTAAGCTTCTGTTTAACAGTGTTGTGACTGCGAGGACATGTTGACATGCTCATATTAACACATATCATGATATATGGGTATACTGAGGGTAGGAGATGTAGATGGAGAATTGATTGACCCTTAGAGAAGATTGTTATTCCTTGGTCTCTTTTAATGTGTGTGATTATGAGAATTTTCCCTGTCTGTCCTTCTGTTCTGAAAAAGATGTTCATGGAACTGACCAACAGATGCTTCATTGTTGTTAAACCACTGCCAGAATAGTAAGGATATCATGTGACTGCTATCTCTCTGTACGATTTCTTACTTTGCTTGATTTCTTCTTCTTTCAGGTTTAACCTTTTCAGGTTGGTTTTTTTTTTTTTTTTTTTTTTTTTTTCTTCTAGGAGAAGAGGAAACAGTCTCAAGTTGCACCAGGGGAAGTTCAGGCTGGATATTAAGAACAATTTCTTCACTGTAAGAGTCGTTAGGCATTGGAACAGGCTCCCCAGGGAGGTGGTGGAGTCACCATCCCTGGAGGTGTTCATAAAATGTCTACACGTGGCTCTTTGAGACATGGTTTAGCGGGCATGGTGGCATTGGGTATATGATTGGACTTCATGATCTTTGAGGTCTCTTCCAACCATAATGACTCTAAAGCTACTGCAGGAAAAGCAAAATAACAGAACTGGTGTGTTCCATACATGTAAGATGAATATTACTTTTATTATACTGTCGGTTTAATGAGGTTTATTCAAAATTCATATAGTGATAAACATTGTTTTTCACTGCTGTTTCATTTTTGTAACTTGATCTGTCCTCCATGAACAGCATGAAAGCTGTACCACATCCAGTCATGTATTTTCATACACTTATTTCATGTAAAACATCATCGTATTACTGCATGTGGTCTTTAGCTCAAATAAATAAATAGATATTTTGGTATTGTGAAAAAATACTGAAGGATAAATCTCCACCTTTTTTCTTTGCACAGTTTTTATAGGTCCAAAGGATGATCTGTATCTCATCATTTTGATAAGTGTTTCAATATTTCAACTAATGAAATAGAACTAAGGAATGCTTTTAAGAAAACTTCATATTGTGAATATTTCTTCTAGATTTCTCTCAAATGCACAAACATGGCCTCTGTATCTTCAGTTTTAGTGCACCATGGATCTGCACACCTGCTGTGAAGCACAAGCATATTTTCATGCTTTCAGAGGACTGGAATTTATATACATCCGTCTGACAACCTAATCATTCTCTTAGAAATCATCAGGTTAGAGCTTTGCTTTACATTTTTCATGAATATCCATTAAAACAGCAGGACAGATTCCTTGGCAAGATTGTGGCAGTTCCATCATTGAGGTCTCTTAGAACTTGCTAGACAAACATCTATTTTGAGCATCATAAAACAAATTAATCCTACTTTTGGACAGAGAGATGGATTAGATAGCCCCTAGCACCACTTCCAGTCCCATGATTAGATCACGTTTCCTGAAAAAGAGCATATAATATGATTTCTGGCACATGGGGATTCTGAATCAGGCTGTAGATTGACCCTATTGACCAGATGGTCACTTCTCAGCAGAATGGCAGAGGGTGTGGGAAAAAAAAAAGTTAAGGGTATTTATAGGTGGATGTTGCATAAAACCTTCTGGGGAATAAAATGAATAGTTGGAGAACATAAGACATTCTATCATCTGAGAGCCCAAGAAAGAACTCTTTATCCCAGCATGTAGCCTGAGATGCCTCACAGAGATTAAAAAATGGTGAAAGAACAAATTTTAGCTGTTCGTTTGATATGGAATGAAAGAAATTTTAAGTGTGCAGAAGTATAATTTTTGCCATTCTTGTCAATAGTTTGATGAGGAAAAAAGCCACATGGTATTTACCATAGTGCTAAGGTCTTAGAAGTGAAAAATAACAATAATCAGAAAAAGCTTGAAAATTTATTAGAACATTTGTTCTTCACCCCTTTTCTGTCAGCCTGTGGACACAGAATTTTATAATGTTTTAGAAGTTCAAAATCCATTATGTGTGTTAGAAATTACTGTCCGTGCTACAGCAGCACCTGGGAACTCTAAAGGAGTTTTGGCCTTTTGAAGGTAAATGCATATCTGCAACGCTCAGAAACAATACATTTCCCACAGAGTTCAAAGTCCAATCAGAAAAGTGAGGAAAGACATTCCTAGTTTGTAAGGGGTTTTTTGTGTTTCTTTTTTTTGTTGTTTTGTTTTGTTTTTAAATTTGTAGAAACTAATGCAGAGAAAGAGTACATCTCTTGCTTAAAAATCACTCAAGAAACCTGTGCTACATATCAGAACTGAGTCCATCGCTACCAAAGATTCTTTTATAAGCATATAATAATTTTAATTGTAAGTAGACAGTAATTCTACAATCAGATCTACAAGTTGCAGGAGATTACTTGAAGGCATTCAATGGCAGGTCTATGACCTCTGTTTATAAACCGTTTATGAATCAAGAGTGGTTGTACATTTATATGTTTGTTTGCATACCCTGTTATATGCGCCTGAAACTGAGTTACTGCTTATGCAATGTATGGTCATTTAGTACATTTGTGATAATAGCATCAACAGTGCAGTTTGTTTATGAGAAAAAAGAGAGTAATTGAAGTAGAAAGCTACTAGAGAAATAAAATAAGTTCTGGTGACGGCTTAATAGATACAGAGGAGAGATTTCTGTATCAAATGTCCTAAACACAGTCTCTAGACAGTGCAGAATACTGAAGGAACTGCATTCCCAACTTTGGCGGTTTGTCAGGAAGAAAATGAAGGTTTGCTATCGCATTTTAGAAGGTAATTTTTGAAGTGAAAAACTTCATAAGATTAAACTGTGGGCACTTGGCTGTCCCATGTGAATCCATAATTTGTGATCCTACAAGGTCATATATCACCATGACATCAACAGACCCCAGAAGACAGCTTGGATGACACAACTGGGAACAATATTAAATGATAAAAGTAAAAGAAAGATCACATGGAGAACAGGGAAAAACAAGACCTAAGGTAATTCCTGTAGTCACACAACATGCGGCAAATATCAGCCAAGGATTTTTGCATGTAGTCAGACCAACATAATCCGCTTGGTGAAGATGGGAAGAGTGCAATATGAAGTAGCTGGAACAGGAAATAGATGAAGCATATCTGTTACATTTTGTGAATTAAATAGAAACAAATTAAAAGTTTTTAATTTCCATTCAGTATTAGAAAAATCAAACAATGAAATCCACAATATACACTAAGTTTATAGATGAAAAGAAAAAGAAATAAAGAAAAATCTAGTTTCATTCATCTGATGGAATTTTTAGTTATGCTGAAGGCACGTTTCCTCAAGTTGTAATAAAAAAGTTTTACTATCAATTGTCTAGCTTGTAAAATGTTTTGTTTGCAGATAAATAAGTGCATATACACTCCAAATATGAAGGTTTATTTTTAAGAAATCTGGCTGATTGTTACTTTATCATTATGACACTAATTTATTAGAAATTGCCTTCAGATCTCTAGTATTTTTTACCTAAGGAAATTAACACAACGAGTATAATTTTTAGAAAACTCTACCTGAAGGAAAAAATTCACTGGAATTGGTTGAAATTATGGGAGAGAGCTTATTTCCTGTTATACTTAACACTTTTTATTTATACTAGTGCCTTATAGCACTTCCACAGACATGTTAGCTTCATCTCTGGTGAATTATATTTGAGTTTGCTCTATAGGCAGTGATCCTGGCAGCTGCCAGGCACAGAAAGTTGTGGAAATCAAAGTTATGTGCTTGTTCACTGTTCAAGTACAGGCTTCCTGAAGCAGATCTGACCTGGACTGGAGCATGAGACTATTTATATCTTGATGCCTATTGGGCTCCCAGTTGAGAATTCCTGCCTGGCTGCTAATCCATGGGTTACATTTTCCAGCCAGTCTCCACTGTGACTAAGACCTTCCCAATCGCTCTGTCAGTTACGGCGGGAATCAAATTACGCAAATATGGCAGAAAGACCGCGCGCAGTGAAGAGGAAGGTGGAAACATTGGCTGTGGAAGGGACAGGGTCTCTCCAGCTGGAGGGACTCATCAAAGGGAGCTTGGGTGGGTTTAGCAACAACTTTGGTTTTCCGGGTACATTTGTGAAGAACAATAAAACTCCATGTTATGTTTAGAGCACAGTGCCTTCATTCTTCTTGGCCAGTGGGAAAAAATCCCCTGAACAAACCTAATTCCAACTTTTAACTCAGCAGAGGTATCCACATCCACTACTGCTTACCACCAAAAGCTTCTCTTGGATAAAGTCTACATTGGTGTTTGACCAAGGCAAACAGAAAAGGAGACTCAGAAGTCCTACCAATTTCTACCTCTGAGCCTCCCTCTAGAGACCCTCAAGAACCCTGAACTGACCGCCAAACATAAAAAAAAAAGTCACATGTTGGAATATTTTTCAGGTACTGTTACCCATGCTGAGGGTTAAGGAAAGAGTAAAAGGAAAACAAATGAAAGAACATCCTCACATCTGCAGTTTAGTAATCAGAGTGCCTAGACTTTAGGCACCCATCTCCTGGAAGAGAACGAGGCACAAGGTTTGGTACCTCACCTCCATGTGCACTGTGTGCAGGCGATTGCGAACCTTGGCACAAAACCTTTCCTTGGTTCCTCTGAGGCTATCTAGCAGAGAAACAACAAGCTGTCAAGTGAAACGGAGATGTCACTGGTTCCCCCATGGGGCAGAGAAGCAATGAATGCTCTGACCCCTTGACCCCCGGGCCCTGTAACCTCCTCGGAGGGAGGGAAACTCAGACTCATCTTCCAGAGCAGAGAGTGCTGTCTGCTCTGAGCCGTGGAGGTGGCAGGGGAGCTGCTATTGCTGTGCAATAACATCGTGGAATAGTGGAAAGGTGTAGTCCCTCATCTAGCCTCCCCCAATCTGAGGGAACCGCAAATCAACAATTTTTGCTGCAGGAAGAGTGCCTTTACTGCGAGACTAGAGACAGGGAATGGCATTTTACGTCACTCCCACTGATGTACAATTATATAATAACAAATATCTGAGAGGTGACAGAAAAGAAAAAGAGAGAAAGAAAGTAGAGCAGTGAGTAGGCTGACCAGCTGAGCTGAGGGCACCGGCCACACCAGGACATCCTCTCAGGGCAGCTGGGGCGTCTGAGGAAGAGAGAATGTGTCCCTCTCCTGTTTTCAGGTCCTAACTGCACTAAGCTGTGGAGGGAACATGAGATTGCACACATGGATGTCTTGACTCTGTCCCAAGAGGCTAGAAGTTGGGTGGTATCCTTGTCCTCATCCACACCCAAAGCCAAGAAGATTTGGCAGAGCCTGTCTTTCATGTAAGCTTTGCAGTCAGGGCATTCACTGAGGAAAGAGAAGTTTTCATTGCGCCTTCTTTGATTTAAAATCATATTTCCCATCACAGAGGTAAGCTTCCTGAACACTGAGGTGTGAAGGAGAAGAGACATCATGCATATCCTTAGCTGAAACATACCGGTGAGTGAAACCAAATTCAAGGCTTACTGTGGGAAAAAGAGGAGATGAAGAGGGTTAGGTAGAGGATGATATGAGCACCTAGTTTCAGGTCTCAGTTTACGAAGGTCATGTCCTGGGCACTCTGGGCCGAAGAACAATTTCTGTGTTTTATCTTAAAGAAAAGCTATCCCAGCATCAGAGACACCAAAACTCTAGATTTCCTCATCCTAAGCAACTGTCTTAACATCAGACTAGAACATTTTCTTTCTCCTATTGTTTTCTCTTCTTCTCATTCTGACTCAGCAAACCCCTTCTATATGGTGATACAGCTTGGACAGAGAGAAATGGGAGACAGAAGTTGGAAAGAAAGGTCAGAGCCAAAGATTATAATTTTCTCTCTGTACCAGGCTGTGTTCCCACAGTTAAGGCACTACTCTCAGATATAGCTTACTTGCATCTGAAGACTGAGGTGAACCACAGGTCCTTCTGCCTGGGTGAAAACCTCCTAGTGTGAGGCTATTAAGCAAAGGGACATTTGTTCTGCTGTTTCTTGTGCAAGAAAGAGTGGCTCCCACTATTTCTTGGAAGGAACTGTTTCCCATTAGATTGTTTTAGGAACACTCCAACTGAGCCTCCCAGAATAGACCTCTTGTTAAATAGTGAATATTAAGTAGAGGAAGTATGCCAAGTAGAGGAAGGCCCAGTTTCTGAACCTAAACAGGGCTCAGGCTTGAGCTGCAGAGACCCGCCAAGCCTGAGGGTGTTTCAGACCTGCACAAATTTTATTCTCTTCCTCCTTCACTTCTCAAAGTAGAGTTATGCCCAGTAGGATCTTTTAACTTCTTAAACATTTTCAAATGCTAGGAACCACTGTCTGGGCTTCTTTACTCTGTTTTTGTGTCCAGATACCTCCTATTGAACCTTTAGTCTCACTTCTGCCTCTGGTTTGTCCTTTATTGTTTGCCCCTTGAATTCATTTGAGACCCAGATTCCCGACTGCCTGCTCAGAAGGAAGGTGAGCCTTCAGTTTTGGCTGCAGTGAAGCTCACTCTGGCCTGATTTTCCCCAAAAGGCCCTGGGTTAGGTCATACGTGAGTAGGGATTGTCAGGATTGCAATTATGGCTGGAAGTGCCTAAGTCCTCCTTAAAGCCCCTACTCAGCTGCTGTAAGGTTGAAATCAATAAACTGAAACCAGGAGGTTCTGAGACAGATATGAAAAGTGTGAGGTAAGGAGTCAAAATAAGTGCCTTATTGGTGGCTTATTTTCCTAAGGAGGTAGGCATTCATTCATGCTGGAAGCCTTCGTACTGGGAATGTATGAAGTCTTTAATTAAAGCTGATTAAAATGGTAATTTTGAGCTCTGATACTTTAGAATAACAATTTTTTTTCTCTCCTCACTCCACATCTGAAAACCTTTAAACTACTTCAGTGGACTGCAACCTAAGTAATCCCGCTCCTATTTTTAGGGACATAAGCCCTGGCTTCAGCAGGGCCGTGGCAGTCAGAATAAGAAGATTTTACAAGTGTGGAGGATTAGCCTTTGCAGCAGTTGTATGACAAAGCAATATAGTCGCCACTGATAACACAGGAGGAGGAAAGACTTTCTAATTTATTACATATTCATATCTGCCTTTTTTTTAACTCGGCAACCTGCCAAAATCTATCCAAAATGACTCTTCTTTTGGATTAACTCAGAGCTTTCAGTCCCACGAATGCTTCACCTCACTGCAGAGCAGAATAGATGAGTACTGGATGCCAGCACTGTCCTGGAAATGAGAACACTAAGCATCACAGTTTGGGTCCTCTCTAATCCTCTGGTGTGGAGTTAACCTGCTGAGACCTAAAAGCTCCTCTCTTCCTCGGTACTGATCTTTGTAATCATAAGGAAAGCAGCTAATTAAGTACACAGATGAAGGGACATTTTATTATTCAGCTCTTAGATATCTGTACTAGCTTTACTCTTCCTCTAAAATCCATGCTCCAGCTGAGCAAGTGAACTAGTGCCCTTAGATTTTATGACATCAATCCTGCACTGGCCAACCTGCAAGATGACAAAGGAGAAAAATTACTGAAATAGCAAACTTGCAGAGGAGAGCACAGAAGGCTAAGAGATAAAATTTGTCTTTAAAGCAAAAAAACCCAACCCACAACCTTCCCCCTCGCCCCCTGCAAAAAACCCCCAAACAACCCCCTCAAGCAGCCAATCTCAAAACTTTGTTCTAGCCCAGCTGGGTGAAACACACAGATTTCAGAACCAGCATGGATAAAACAAGATCAGAGACATGCAGCTTTGTATTTTCACTGACTTGGGATAAATTTCCCCTTTTGGTTGCAAAAATTTTCGATGTAAAGAGATGACAACAAAGGCATCTGTTATTCTTGGTTATCTTCATTTAAATATTTATCTGGTCCTGCTTACGTCGCCTTGAAGTTCATTCTCTGTAGATTTTTCAGAGCTCTCCTTTATTGACACAAACATTCACAGAGAGGACACTTCAGACTCATGCAAAGTGCTTACAGCTCCTCGGGGACACATCTCCCTTCCTCTTCATGCCCCCTGATGGCATGAAGCAGCCATCAATTCAGACCATAGGGACCCTCAGAGAATACCCTACTGCCCACGTACGGAAAGCTGCTGGAATCATTTTGTGTCATTAGCCCTTTCTGTGGTGCCTTAGGTCTTCTCTCAGGAAGCTGCGGGAAAATAACACAGTCTTAAAACCTTGAAGGCTTCTCTAAATCCAGATAACTGCTAGTGGGCAGATGCAATAGCCAAGCAGAGATTTCTGGAAAGGAAGTCCCAGGCATCCTTCCTTTTCCAGGCCAGTGCTAGCTGCAGGGTGGTATAAAAGCATGGCACAAAGTCAGCGTTACCAGATGCTGTGTTCATTTCTACGGAGATTCTCATGTGTTTTTCTGAATGAAGAGAGATACTTTGAGTTTTCAACACAATAAAACTAGCAAACACAAGTGACTCTTCCTTAGTGAATCTAACTGGTACTTAGTATGAGTAATTTTGATCTTTAAGCTGTTTCACTGAGTCTGGATGTTAACAAAGTCTTCATCCTCTGATCCAGACCCATGATCAAATTTGCAACGGCATCTGTGGTGCTGATAGATGTGCCTAGTGGGACTTGCAAAGCGCTCAAGGAATGCAGGCACCAAATTTCAGTTGTCAGAAATCCTAAAAGAGAGACATCCAGTAGATGACACAAACATCTAAAAATGAGTCAGAATATCACCTAAGTTTCAAGTGTCAGCCCTACCATCCCCTTAAAAGGGTCCTGAACCTTGATGGAGGATTCTTAGATCTCTACAGACTTCACAGGAGACTCAGGTGCTTCTGTTTGCTTTGCAGCAAGCAACCTGTGAGTGCCTGGAATTAACTCATCAAAGTTTTAAGAGAACTGTCTGAAATACTGATCATCTTTGTGGTTCAGGCCTCAGATTCAGACTGTCAGGATGTTTTGATCAGTTCTGAATCCAAAGACAAGTTTTATTTTTTCATGAGAATATGTTTATCCAGCCTTTCTTTTAAAAGAAGCAGAGCTCCCTGTCAGAACTGTACCTGGTACCAGCCTCCTTGTATTAGCTCGGTTAAAAAGCCCAAACACTCAGAATCTTCTTTGGCTTCAGCTCCCTTCTCCCTAGACGATGCCCTGAGCATTAGCCTACATGATGGTCAGGCAAGGTCAGACTTTAAGCTATAGTGAAGCTAAGCCATTCTGTATGAATAAATACCAAATAACACAAACCAGAGAGAAAAAGTACATGAGGAAATGGTTTTGAGTGCTGAAAATAAGGTATTCAACCTGAAAAGCACATTTCTGGTTCCAGCTCCTTGCGTGAGGACTTTTCTAGAGTTCTTAGTTCATTGGCTAATAAGAGTGTGAGAAATTGAGAATTACTGCCCAGGATTCCCAAAAACCACCAGTCTCTGGTAGTCCCTGCTGGATATTCTTTTTTGTAAACAATTTCACTCAAGTTTTTCGCTGTGCAGTGCAGGAAAGACAGCATATCCCCAGGCTGCTCATCCCATCAGGGTTACACTAGTCTGCTGGATACGTGGGTTGGATTCTGTTCAAGTTACAGAGTCAACAGAAGTTAGGGCTATGTTTCCCATCTGTTCTGCTACCAAAAAACATCTACTTCTGCTGGCCCAATTTTAGAGAAATGGATCCCTTCATTACTTTTGAAGTGTGTTGGATACCTCTGCTGGAGTGGGATCTTCTGCAGGTGTGGGTGTGTGCTAGCCATCGGCATACACGCAATGGGCATATGCAGAAGGCACAGGTACCTAAAAGAACACTTAATTAGGAAGTATCCAATGAAATTTAGATGCCTTGAAGTTTAGGTGACAGGAGTAGGGGGGAGGATGCTGCCCTCCAGTTTGGGATTGGAAGTTTCAATTCCCGTAGTCGCTAGAGCTTTACTGGAGAGACACTTAGCTGATTCTTTGAAGCCTTGCAAATTTAACTTTGGGGTTCTTCTGCCTTCTGAACCCTAAATAAAAAGGTAGAAGCTTTTTCTTTACTTCTGCCTTCACTAGCAGCACTCTGGATGGTTCAGTTTGTCCTCTGTGGAGCCCTAAGTCTTCACTTACCGTTGTTGCAGTCCTGTCTGGCATGTTTGTAAACCTGAATATCAGCATGACACTGCAGCAGACACTGGTGATTTAGGTGTAGGGCAATTTCAGTTTGGTTTAGTTCTTATAAAAATAAAATTAAGGAAAAATATTGCAGAGAAATTTCACATAATATCACAGACCCTATTCTGGCATAATTCCATGCCCTCCAGAATATCCTTCCATTAAACCGATTACAAAGCTTATATGCTGTAGAAATTGAAAGGCAATGTGGGTTTATCACTTAATCTTCAATATTAGTTTTTCCTTGTTTTTTTTTTTTTGTTGTTGTTTTTTGTTTTTTTGTTTTTTTTTTTTGTTTGGTTGGTTGGTTTTTTTTGGGTTTTTTTATTACATGGGACACTTTAGTCGAATCTCTTCAGGGATCATACAATTTCTTTCCTGGTTTTCCATTTAGATTTGTCAGTGGAATGAGAATTCATCATAGATCATTTTGACCCGAGGTCTCCTCATCAACAATGTACACATTAACTACACTCTGAAATATGGTCAGCTTTCTTTTCAACCTGTCATGAATTTGCTCATCTTCAGCTCACCCTCTATGTCACTCAGAGAAATTATAAACCTAAAGATTCTGTAAATGCTGAGCAGCATCTCTCTTTTATATTGCTTTTTCCTTGCAGCAGAGATTTGTTTCATGCACAATCACTCTAATTTGTTTATCAGGATATGAGTGAGGCATTTTGAATAAGATAAACACTGAGGTGAACTTTCACCCAAGCAGGAACTAAATTAATCTCAATGTTAAGAAAATAGTCTTCAGAAATACTAAATCTCTCTTTTGCAGAAATGTGGCAGTTTCACAAGAAAAACAGAATGAGACATTTACAAAATCATTTATATGACACACTCAGCTGATCTTTGGATTTGAATAGGATTCTAATTTTTTAAATTTCCCCATCACTGATTATATTGGTTCTCGCTTTTTAACAATGTGCGTAAAAATAAATTTCTATAAATCTGGTTCATTG
The DNA here is from genome assembly GCF_000690535.1 of Cariama cristata. Classification (NCBI taxonomy): domain Eukaryota; kingdom Metazoa; phylum Chordata; class Aves; order Cariamiformes; family Cariamidae; genus Cariama; species Cariama cristata. Next base: position 64,372 of record NW_009631672.1, on the reverse strand, counting down.
GTTTTGCTACTCTTTTTCACACTATGGTTTATTATATTGCTACCTCTTACCTAGCCCCTGTTCTAGTGAGGTAAATCCCTTGGGAGCTGCATTTAGATCAAACTATGCATACATAATATGCAGCTGACATTTTATATGAAATACTAACGGAAGAGGCTGACTTTGCTTCTACTGAAGTCAGTAAATGCAGAATAAGTCCTGAAATGAGTATTTATTCATGAGTATTGGTTGCTGCACACACATACCCTTACCTGACAGATGTGCTAGCAACAAGTAACACTGCTAAGGGCTATGAATATGGAAAGAGAGCATAAATTTTAGGAAGAATTACAATTCCTGAGCTGTAAGAAGAAGTAATGGTTCCAGCTTCTCAGATTACTTATGCTGGGATAAAACTAAAGTGCTATGGTTAATAGTATATGTGTTTGTTCCTAGGGATATCTTCCTATCGGAAAATACAGTTTTAATGAAAGGAAAAATAATTAGATGAATTTGCTGATTTCACTGAAACCTGGGGGAGGGGATGGAAGAAGGGGTTTTATATAATAAAATTTTTATACATTAAAAATATACTCTTTCCAGGTCTGTAATATTTTGACTTTTCATTATAAAATGGTTTTTGAATTTTAAAAATGCCTAGAATCAAAGAATCACAAAAAAAATTCAGGTTGGAAAGAACTTAATCCAGTCTCCTCCTCATAATAGGCTCAACATTGTACTCAGACCAGATTATTGTGTAAAAACTGTAGGAAAAAATCAAATGGGAGACAAAATATTGTGATTAATCATAAACTGAGGAAAAAGAATAAATGATGCTTTCAAGACAATTCGAAATTGCCTGCTTTTTTTCTAGTAGGTTATGATCCAATATTCAAAATATGAATTTCCCAGGAAGCAGAAACTCTTTTATAACTCATTTATAACTTCAGTTGACAGCATCATGATATACCAAAGCCAACACAATAATATAAGAATCAAATTCAGTAACTGAAAACCTCATGTGTCTAAATTAGAGATGGTCAAAGCGCTACACTGTTGTAAATATTGTGGCTGATTTACTCAGAGTGAATATTGACTTTCCGTATACACAAGAATAAGTTTATATCCTAGAGGAATAGCAATCTGACCCGCATGCTAAGCTCAAGCACAAATAATATGTCATTGCAGCATCACATGGAAAAGTTTATTCCAAACGGTAAGGTTACCTGACCTCTCATCTTTGGATTCCTCTGTGACTCTGCAGCAGTGTTTTAAGACAGAGCTGAAATTCCAGATTCAGTGTTCCTGGTTCCCCAAACGTGCTAAATCCCTTTCCTTCCTCTGATTCTCACAGTCCTGGTAAACTCCACTCCTGTACCAGCTTCTTGCAACAAATCAAAAATTAAAAATGAATCAAGGATCGACTGCTGTTCTGAAACACACAAAATGAAACCAAGCGAACCTTTCCATGTCCCTCTTCCCCACGCAGTTGATAGCAAGCTAGGAAGTTAGGAATGTTGTCTTTAAAAAATCAACCTTCAGGTATAAAAGGAGTGGATCTTATTTAAGCACCTAACACAATCCAAAGTGCTTCTTTGTAGTGTTTTGACACTTTGATCAGAAAAAATGCTTCAGGTAACTTTGTAGAGTATTTTGATGGAAGTATGCTATGAACAAAGAATTTCTGCTGCCAGCATGAAAAAAAAGACAGGAAAGGCAAGAAAACGGAAAACAGACACATATGTACAGAGACAGAATAAAGAGGAATAATAACAAAAAAAGTAATCACAGTGAAAGCGAATGGAGAAATACAGAAAACAAAAATAAATGGGAGTGGAAGGAAATTAGAAGACTCAAAGATGAAAAATGCAGTGAAGCAGCAGAATTGGGAATCCAAAAAATACAAAAGAAAAAAGAAAGCAAATAAAAATGAATTAAAGAGATGTCCGTGCATTCTCACGACATAGAAATAAATAAAGTAGAACATCTAGGGAGATAAGGAAATAATTCAAGAATAAAAATATGAATGTAAATTGAAATGTGTGGTTTTGGAAGATGAGAACAGCAAACAAATTCTGTAATGTAAATTAATAATGAAAAGCAAGGGGGAGGCCAAGAATTTTGGAAGAAACTTCTTGTTGACCAGTTTGAAAAAGTTTCAGAATCGCTGATTTTTAGGGTTTTAGATTACAACTGACAAATCTTTCCGTGGTGGTTAAAGCCCAGCACTTCCTCAGCTGCTCTCCCTCCATTTTTTTTTTAAACTTCAGTATTGGAGAGACTTGTTGGAAAGTGTCTCCTGCCTGTCCTTCAGCTGCAGCAACACACAGGGTCCGAAGTGCCTGGGCTGAGGTCAGGGCACAGCCTCCGTACGGTTCGTTGAAGGTTTGAGTTAGTTCCTCTGTCAAAAGCCCTATGGGGGAACCAATGTCAAAAAAGTAATTGAAGGAAACACATCTTTGTAAAGAGCCTGAACGGTGCAAGGTCTGCTGCATGAGAGAAGAGTAACGTAAACCTTCATTGCAGCAACTTGGTGGATGCAGGGGATGCATCCTTGAGACTAATGCTATATTGCCTTAGACACTCTGGAACTCAACCTGTGCTGGATATCTGAAGGATCCAGAGTCTTCTTGCTCCTGTCCACCTCTGCTAAGAGCTTATGTAGCTTTTGCTGTTGCAAAAAGGTGTTTCCTGATTTGGAAGCAACTCTACAGGTTTGATTACTGGGCATGGTACTTGTCCAAGTTTGGAAGGTCGTTTAAACAGAGCAGTGGCTATGACAAGGTGAGGGGCAATATGTCAGACTCTAACTGGGAGAGAAGGATTGAAGCAATGGAGAAATGTGTGTATATCTCAGGACACCGGGTCAGAAAGCAGATGTACTGGTCTTGGAGGACTGGCAGGGAAATCTAAGCAGCTGAAAAAAACCAGGACAAACAACAGCTGGAAGGGTGTTTTCAGCAGCACAAAGGAATACAGGGCAGAGAGAAGGGAATCAGATCAGTGCAGAGGAAGTTCTGGGGACAATTCTGTTAGATGTTCTTCCTTCTTCTTAAATACCCACAGTAATCTCTTACGCAGGTCCTATCGCTGTACTATTTTTTGAGTGCCTCACAGTCTTTAATACAATTATCTTTTCAAAACTCTTGTGAAATACAGAATAATTATGATGCCCCAAGAGGCTGAACTATTTGTTCAAGATCACCCAGAAACTCTATAGCTGAGCAGGAAGCTACCACGGAGGTGCCCTAATCCTTCCTCCACAGACCACTGGGTTTTTTCATGATACCCCAAGCTTGCTGCCCTTATTCCTTTCACCCTCAAGAAAGATTTCCACTAAATTCACCTAGTCGCTGTTTTGATCTTCGTTCCTCTGCCCCTGCTCTTTCATTTGTAGGTGCCACGTTGGTACCTGTTCCTCAGCAAAGGGGACTGCTGGGGAAGGGAGCTCAGGAAAGGCAGCTGGGAGCTGCGCAGAGGTGGCCAGTGAGGAAAGTTGGGCTAATACGGAGCCAGGGTGTTGTGTGACCATGGCAGGGAACCAGAAGCAGTGAATGTGGATAACCAGTATGTGCCAAAAATGTTTTGTTTATAAATAAGAGGAAATTAAGTGCCCCAAGGCTGCATTGGCACTGACTTGCTGTTGCAGAGGGATTGCTTATGTCCTTCCAGAAAGTGCATATTGAAGCCTTGAGGTGCTTAGGAGTGCTGCAGTCTGCATGTTAACACAGCTTTTCTGTCTGCACTGTCAGCCATGGTACCTGTAAAATACATACAAGCGCTTGTTGTGGTAGGAAGCAAAGCACGTGTCCACAGCAAAATAGAGTCACAGCATTTAGCTTGCTGAGGCACAACCTGTATTTCTGTGAGTTGTCTTGTACAGCAAAGCCTCCACTCTCCCTGCATGGCAGTCACCCAGCTACTCCACAAGAACAGCAAGTCAAAGACCACTTTTCCCAGCCAGTTAACAGGTCACCATTTAACTTGCCACAAGCCACTCATCCCTTGCCTTCCTACCGACCGGCTCCCGCAGCCAAGGAGCCTTGCTCTCTGCTTGCAACGCAGCCTGCAGAGCACAGCACATGTCGTGACAGACCTGGTCACTCGCCCAGCTAGTATTTTTAGCCAGCCCTAAAACAAAGCCCGCATGGTGTGTAGTAGCGTCTGTAGTGTCCTGTGTCTGCACTAAGATCTCGTAAAGGTGCTGGTTTCCTCAGCTCATACCTGTGGTTTTTGGAAAAGGGCAGCACAAGGGTAGTAAGCTTCAGCCTGCAAAAGGTCCTGTAGCTATACCTCAATTTCCTCTTACCATAGTCATAGTCCTGTAAAATTGCTTCCGAGAATCCCTCTATCATACAGCGACCTTTATCTGAATGTGTGCACCTCAAATTGCGGTTTTCAATTGGGATCCAAAGACCCAGATGATGTTGAGAGGTAACAGATGGAGGTTGCCTGAAGCAACCCCCCAAGGAAGGGTCTGCCACTCCAGCACAGCACTGTTACAGGTTTTGTAACTCCCAGACTACAGATTTAGGTGACCATTTCGATCTTCAGGGAAGCACTACTATACAGAGATTTAAAAAATGCTACCTTCGCTTTTTGTTGTATGGTTTATGGAGGTTTAATCTGATTCACACACTATATTTTGGGAGGCTCGAATTCTACATGAATAGTATTTTTGGTCAAAGACTAGCAGGGTTTATTGAGTGAGTATAGACATATATGTATGCATGCATTTGTTAGTCTTAGGTGGAAAATTATTGAAAAACTACCCCCAAAGAAATGATGACATACTGACATCTTTTCTTATTCTATTGCATTAAAAACTGATTAAAGTAGTTTATTGATTTCACAGCAGTGAAAGAGTATCCTTGTGCTCAATGACAACTTTGTCCTAGCAGTTACCAGGACAGGAAGCCCAGTTGCAGCATATATTACTTTGATGCATTGTTCTTTAGGTATGTAAAAATATTAGGTTGTGGGGTTTCCTGAAATCTGGGAGCAACAGAAAAGGAGCAATATAATTATCTTTAACCATATTAAAAGCTAAGGAAAAGAGAGTGAATTTGTTTTAATTAAAGCAAACCACTCTACCAGCTTATGTCCTAAACAAGGCCATTTTAGCAAATTCTGTCAAATGAAACCCAAGTGGGAACGAATGCCAAGCATTTTACTGCCAACTCTGTAAATGCTAGTGACATTATCCTCTTATTTTGCCAGTGTAGTAGAAGATCAATTGTAAGATGCTACAGAGGCTAAGCTACATAATCATTAATTATGGTTTCTGTATTAACTACAAAGAAAAAAAATTGGTAAAACCTTTCCTAGTTTCAAATGTCAAGTTAAGCCTGCATGGGGCCGATAAATTTACTGAATATTCATTGCTGTTGGCATGATTACCCATACAGTCATAGCTGTTGGTTACAACAAGTACAGTGTTGTTACAGCTGGGAAAAAGCAAGGCCAAAGATTGTGGAATATAGTAGCATGTAATGGTGTATTAAACTTTACAGTAGTGTTCAAAGACAACTATGTTCAGGAAAGTGGAATTGTATACTATGCAGATAACACAAAAATATCATGGCTGCAAAAACTTCTAAGAAAATCTTTCAAAACTGCTGTAACGCTTTTATCCTAGGTTTGATTATTGAATGTAACAGTCCATGCGATCTGAAGATACATTGATTTGGAGATGTGAACCTGTTATAACCTGTATGTAAGCAACTGCAACAGGCACTACTTTAGCAGCTAAAAAACCAAGGGAGTCACCTTTGCTACATAAAACATCCTTTTTGTTAAGCTGAAGAAAGCAGCTTGAAAAGAAAAGTCCTCAGATCCCTTGAGAGCAACAAAGAAGAAATTACACCTTCTTATTAAGAACTGTTGTGTGCAAAATGAGACAGGGGCTCTGAAGTGGAGGTAGGACAGCAGTGGGGAACTGGCGTTATTCAGCAAGGTGGCAGTTGTTCAGCTGCCTTCTTGCTAAGATATGGGCAGAAAGAGAGATTCAGACAAAGCCACAAGTGACCATGGCTTCGTAATTTTTATTGCTATCCTTGGGGTGAGAAGACATTTGTGGTCTGGCCTCTGGGGGGTATACCAAGTTCCTCATAAATATTAGGTCACCCATTGATTTATAACTTTGCTTCTCCCACAGTTTTCTGGAGAAAGAAAAGTGAACCCAGTATTCCTTCTTTTGAGAATGTACTTTGCATGTACCTTTCATTACACAGCATTTCAATAAAAGAAATAGAGCTCGATGACTTGAGGCAATATGCTATTTGCAGATAGTTTATTTTTAATTATCTTCTGCCTGTAATGCTTACTGTCAGACTACATCCTCTGCACAGTTATATAGATTGGTAGTGGCTGAAACAGAAATAAAATGGTTTGAGATTCTTCTAAAACCCTTGGCTTTTTTAAGTCTTCACACTGCAAATGGAGAACATGACATTACAACTAAGAGGTTTTGCTATGGGAGGCTGTCATGGAATCATAACAAATTTATCGGTGTTTGGAAACTAGTGTTTTCCACTGATGGCAATGGTTACTTCTCCACATTTCTCAGCTGAGCAGTCTCCGTGGTTATTTTTCCACCATAGCTGGTAGAAGATGATAGCACTGTCTAAGCTATATGTCTCAGTGAAGCCTGATTACCTTTTCAGGGCTGGCTAGTTTTGCTTTCTTAACATCTGGTGGGAGTGTTATATGGTTCTGACTTCAGCATAAATCAGATTTATTGCAAAGTGCATGTAGTAATTTGTATTTATGTACTAAAGTTTAGGTTTTAGGATATTGCACAAAATCCCAGACTGCATCATTAAACAGTTACACTATAGTGTTTATTAACCAGTTTTCCACTGACAGGAATTTTATCATACATTCATAAGGAGGAGTTGTACTTCTGCCAGATATACGTATTTGTTAAAATAATCACAGAATATTCCAGAAGGACTATTAAACTTGCATGTTTCCACAATCTGTTTATGTAATGCTTATTGTATGCACAGCATACATCTGCTTTTCAAGGAAATTGCAATAAAATGTGCAAATTGTAATCTCTTTAAGGCAAGGTCTTTTTATTCCGAGTGCATTGCCAGCAATCAGCAATGAAAAAACAGAGTAAGATACGTATAGCATGTCACAAGATGCATCCAATGTGATCACTGCTACAAGTTTCCTTTCCCTAAAGGTATTTCTTCTTAGGTTGTCCTGAAGAAAGAAAGTCTTTTGAATAGGCTCGGTAATTTTCTTTGCAGGGTCAGGAGATGTGCAAATTAGAGGTTGCCAAAAATATTTCACAGGGACACACAGACTAAGACCTTGTACTTGTCTTTAAACAGCCAAAGAATCTCAAGTCTAGCAAGTAGACTAGAGACATGTCAAGTGATGAAATTGAATGTGAATGTAAAAGCTTTTCTCTGCTAAAAAAGAACACAGCCTTTAGATTAATATTAGCCAACCCTACCTTGTCACATTGCTACAATCAGCATCTCTCTGGGAAATAAGAATACGTTAGTTCAGGTCAATATCTGCACTCCCATCAGACAAAATTACCTAACTGTCTTTGTCTGGTAATGATAATGACATTGTTAGCCTCCAGGGAGCTGACGTCACACAACTAAGCAACTCAGGAAGAGCAGCACGTATAAGTGAACCAGCAAAGACCTCCACGGGTATGGACTGATTCAGCTGACGGGTGCTGTACCAAAGCTGCTGTGCAAAAATCCAAACATACCTCAAGATGCTCTTGATAAGAAAACAAGAAACATTTAAAGAACAGGATGGCACCTGAGTCAAATCTACTATGCTCAACCCATGCTCAGGTGTATACATGTGTATTTGCATTTGTGATGGCTAATATTCCTTTCTACTGTAAAAAACTGAAATCCTTTGCCTGACCTCTTTTGCTGTTGGTATTTATCTACTTACCTGTATGCACCTGCCTACCTATGACTACACCCAGGTCTTCCAAATACAGATAGAAAAAGGTAACTAAATATCAAAGCCCATGAATAAGATGCAGTGTATAGTATTATCGGCATCGAATTAAAAGTGGCACGTGAAATCTTTTGGCACTAGATAAAGAAAGACTGTGCACTGCTTGCACACTCTGTCTATTTTATAAGAAAAGAACAGTCAGTTTATCAGAGTGATTATGGGGGCTAGGGTAGGAGGATTTTTTGGTGTTTGTTCAAGGGTTTACACGAAGCTAACTCTCTCTGTATATTGCATTTATTTAATGAAAAGAGAAGCTCAGTCAATACTGCTGTAGCAAAGACAAGGCATGTCTGAACTCATTAAAGTAGGGTTTGTACGTTGACACTGATGAAAGACCTGCTGCTGGTGCTGCTGCAAGTCCATTTACTTTTTACTTGACATCAAGTTGCTTTGCCTGCACTGCCAGAGCTTGTATATGAAGTTGTAACACCATGAAAAAAGAGCGTATCTGACAAGGAGCCAGGGATTTCTCAGATGATACCTGGACATTGCCTCGTTTGCCTGGCGTGTGATATAACAGGTTTGGGCAATCTGCTTTTCGCTCTCGTTCTTCCCCATCTCAAAATGGTGCCTGTGCTCTCTCCACAGTCTCCTCCAAATAGCTGCATGTGGGAGGAGATACCTGCAATACAGCTTCTCCTACCCGCAATCCACCTCACATATGTCTGAGACGCGAAAAAGAAATGGGGCAGTTGCAGGCATCCGAACTCAACGCCTGCGAAAGGCAGTAGCTCTGCTAGAGCTAAATCTTCTGCTGCCGATGGTTTTCAGCCCACTGGGCTGCCAGGAAAATCTGCCGTTAGTGGATGTGGCTTACCTAACATCGTCACGGTGTGGACAGGTTTTTGTAGGACATTCACGAAGGCTGACTTAGCCCACTCCGGCTCATGTCACCAGACAGCCGCTATAGCCAGGGCAGAGGCAGCGGGGCGTGCAGAACCATGATGGGATCCTGTTTCTCTCCAGTGACTGCAGAGGTGATTAACCTCACTAGGCTAAAGTTAGCTTCCATGAAAACTCTTTTAGTTGGACTTTTATCAAAATGACTGCTTCGGGGTTGAGGAGATTATATTCCCATAGCTGCATTTTGACATGCTGTTTTTGCTTTATTTCTCTCTTCACAGTGTTGCTCAAGCACTGCCCAGAATTTTTAGAAGCTTCAGATGTGATCTGATTCATCCGTTTTGAATAGCCTTGCAGTGCTAGCCAGAGAAGATCCTTTTTATTCCCTCTTTTAACCTGCAATCTAGGTTACTAAAATGATCTGTCCCACTCTGTTCATCTGAAAGTTTATTCATCAGTTCCCTTTAAGGACTTCTGAGCACACTGGTCAATCCCAACCCCGGTTGCCAGGACACCAAAGTCTCAGAAATATTAGCTTACTCCAAAAAAACCCCAAAACAACAGAGGAGAGGCTTAGGGACTGGGGCTTGATTAGCCTGGAGAAGAGTATCCCCCCAGTACCTATGAGGAGGTCATCAAGAAGATGGAGCCAGGCTCTTCACAGTGTTGCAAGGCAGGAGGAGAAGAGGCATAAATTAAAAGCAGAATTTCAAGTTGGAAATAAGGAGAAGTCATTTCCCCAGGACAATCAAGCAGTGGGACGGGGGCCCAGAGAGGCTCTGCACTCACTCTGGAGGTTTCAAGACCCGGCTGAAGGAAACCCTGAACAACCTGGTGTGACCTCAGAACTGACCCTGCTCTGAGTGAGGGGTTGGGCTGGAGATCCCCAGAGGTCCCCTCCAGCCTGAACTACTTTGTGGTTCTGAGGTTTATCCATAGAGGACGTTAGGCACTGCTGGGCTTCTGCAGACGTGCCTAACCAAACTCAAGATCAGGACTCATATATTTTTCATTATATTTAGGAGAAAATAATTAAAGATTTACCTATTTTTTTAGCAAAGAAACCACTTCAAACTATATAGATTTATATACATTAACCTGGAGAACTAAGAGATCATATTTTGAGTTTTGTGCCTTTATGAATCTCAGAGTTTCACATGACAGTCGTAGCGTGAGATCCGTTCTTGCAATGGTGTTCTGGGACTCGGGGTCCTTGCCTTCTCCTACAGCATCATCTCCATATGATTACTTTCCTCTGACCCTAGCAACAGAAGATTTATTGTCCCTTACCAGGAAGCTGCCGAGCCCCTCTCACTTTAATGGCAAAAATCCCCACCAGCTTCCCCCCGTGTACCCAATCTGGAAAAGCTCAAATCCTGCGACAGGCACTAAGCCGCAATTATCACCCAAACGCCAAAACAAAACCTTTACCAAAAGACGCAGTAGCAACACTATTCCGTATCCAATATCAGCCCCTGCTGTGGTCTCAGCTCTTTCTCATCTGCCAGCTCTTTCAGCAGAGGGCACATTTGGACTAGAGAGGAATCAATCCTCCTGATTAAAACTTGCAAAACCTTCCCTCCCACCTTCCACTCCTACAAGGCACAGCAGCATCCAGACGAGCCCAACCTGCTCGCTCTTACACCCTTCTTTTAAGCTCCACTCAGGCACGCCTGCTATCCTCAAAATGAAGGATGCCTGGGCAGCTCCAGAATTGTTCTCTTGGCAGCATAATGCAGCAGTGACGCTGGGTTTGCCCATAGTGCTGCTCTGATGGAGTTACACCACATGCAGGACACAAAACCCCTCTGCCCTGTGAGGTTGCTCCCATGCCTTGTGGGTATGAGACCGCTTGGAGTGAGATGAGAAGAGATGCTCTCATAGAGACGCTTGCTCAGCCTTTACTGCAAGCACCTGCTGTAGGCATCCTCAGCATGTGGACCATCTGCTTACCCCGTCTTTTTTCCCCAAGCAAGCTTTTCCTTTCAACCCTCACCAGATTTTTTTGTGTTGGTTTGTCTTGACCACCAGCTCCCAGGGTCCTTTCCTCGGAGACCCATCCCCCTGACACACCCTGGCAGAATTTCCTCTTCTTATTCCACCTGGAGAAGATTTGGCAAAGAGCTAGATTTGGCAAGCGGAAAACAGAAGCCCAGCTTTGCCCTTTTTAATGACATTTTTAACTTCCATGGAAGAAATCCAGCTAGGCAATCTACCCCAGAATTTCTGTTTACCCCTATACAAGATAAAGCTACTGCTAACACAGTAAACAATTTATGTTATTTAGCTGAAAATTACATTTTGAGGGCAAGAGAATAAAATTAGCATGTTGAAAGATTGACTGCAATGTTCTCTGCCGCGGTGAATGGCAGCCGTGCCCTGGCACAAAGATACGATGGGCAGACTGCTTTGCAGGTCCCGAGCGTGGATTGCCAGTAGGGACACTGGATGTGTACACAGATTAAGAATTAATAGGGTTTATAAATATATTCTGCCAGTCAAATGATATTAACTTTAATTGAATCTGTAAACAGGGTTTGCGTGCCACATATGTCTGTTTATATGTGTGAGTGCTAAAACTGTTTTAGTAGAATGGACAGGCAAGCATTTCATATTTTGGTAATTAATTAAAGAAAGTCTAATTTTGATTTCCCAAGTACTCATCCAAAAAGATTATTAGGAAATTTAGGTCCATATTAGTTTATAACTGCATTCACATCACAAATTTAGTCTTACTTGAAATCCCTGTGGTCCTTCATTATTTTTGAGTGTTAAATATTGTTTAGGGCTTTTTTTCCACCTCAAAAAGCTATTTTTTAGGATTAAGAAAGGGAAATATATATTTAAAAAAGCTATATTCTTGTGGAATAACTAGTCTTTTTTTTTTAGAGATTCTGCTCAGGGTTTTTTTGGCAAATATTTGTGCAAACTCCCAAAGAAAATACTATTCAATGTTTTAATGGAACACCATTTTGGAATGATAATTTGAGGGGTTTTCCTGTGGAAGAGCTACCCCAAGTAGCAAACACAGTTATGCCAAATACATTCATTACAATCAGTCTTGAGAGAAATTCAGTGCCCCTTAGGCAAAAAATTTTTTAAAAAAATTTTAAACAAGCAATCTGCTGGTGTTTATCTGCACACAGGCACGCATGCTTAACATTCCTACTGACAATCATTTATCTTTTACCAACTGATTCCATTCTGGTGCTTCATGTTGATTATTGTTTCCTTCATTATAATTTTTCCATTTGTATCCTAAATTTACTAAGTAACTTACAACCAAAAGCATGATCTCTGGCCTAAATAATTTGCATGCTGAAACCCACATTAAACTACTATGCCACAGGACAGTGAAGCACTTCACTGATTTCTACAATAAAACTCAAAAGGATTAAGTGTGTAACAATTCCTTCAGGTCATTAGATTGCTGTGGCAGGTGCTGTTTTATTTGCAAATGCCAACAAAAAAGCTGTTTTCCTGCAATATGAGATTGTGAGGATGGGAAAATTACGATGCCTGGAATATTTCTGCAACATAAGCCAGGTTCTTCATTTCCATGGGCTGGACAAGAAAGTGAAGAACCCATAGCAGACTGTGCTGTACTGTTTTGGGGAACAGAGAGGAGAAAGTGCTTTTAAACACTTCTGGAGATTTTGGTATAGAGCTCATTTTATATATATTCACATCTAAATACAATGTTACTTAGATGCAATTTGGGAAGTTAACAAGATCATTGTTGTTGGTGTTAAACTCAGAATGCTGATGATGAGAGGGAAAGAAGACATGCTTCCACCAATTATCTCTTTTTCAATATCTGTCTGTATGTATACATATATGTACTATGCATATCTCTCTATTCAAGCGGGCAAATTCCATCTGGTTTCTGTTATCTTTGGTACAAAGAGATACATGGTGGGATAGATCTATTAACGGAAAATGCATTAGATATTTGCCAACATCATATGCCTAAAACTCAGAAGAAATAACAGAAAGGAAAATATCCTTTCCAGGTTGACCTCCTGCACTCATCACCATGGTATCTCAATATGTTCATAAGAGCGCTGATTGCCGTGTCTGTTCTCTCTCACATGTGGTTCTTTTTTCCTCTCCTCTCTTCTCTCTCCGTGTAAGAGTTAGGGGGTAGAATTGGATTAATTTTGAAATGTTATTACTCTATAATATGCAATACAGTTTTCTTAGTAAGTCATATCAAGAAAAGGCATCTTTTATTTTGAATGTAGAATACCTTAACTCTTGTGAGAACAGGCCCCACAGTCTTTCAGACACATATACAGAAACATGAAATTGGGAAAAAATAAGTTTTTCAGAAAAGTTTCATCACTGAAGCACTGAGAATGACACTGATCAGCATCCCTTCTCTGTGTCACACATTTAAAATCCATATGAGACTAGTATGTGTACAAAGTGACACAGCAGACAAGTAAATTACAGTGACTTCAGGATCTGAGCATCGTTGCTCAGCACCATTAGAGAGGGTAACATCCGTTCAGAGGGCCCAGATTTGGCAGTGTTGGCCTTGTTATAACCATGGTGTCATGGCAGTGTTAGAGTATGCCCAGTTCTGAAAACAAGCTGGGAAGACCGGTAATGCTGCCTTAACCCAGTATTAGCCACACAGGTCTCTCCCCGAAGCATAGTAAGCTGAAGTGCATCTGTTTCCAATGTCCCAGATGGTTCTTGTACGATCCCTATAACTTCTTCCAGTCTCCTATTCCCTTCCCGCTTTTCCTTCCAAAATGCCACTGACTATGAATAATTTAATTCGCCTGCCAGAGTTCTCCATCACTTTCTCCAGCCTTAAGAGAGTAACTTTCTAACACTGTATTTCAATGTCTTCTGGCAGAATATTTTCCATCTGCTTTTTAGATGTGTGAGTGTGGGAGGGGCACAGGAGGCTGGGATAGCGGGGGTGGTGTCAAGGAACGATGCCAAGACATACTGCTCTCGCTGAAATGATCTACTGCTTCCTTTCTGTTTCCACGGGGCTCGGTACACCGCTCTCACTTCCCTTCGATGCGGCTGCTGTTCCTCACTTCTCCCTGAGGTAAGGATAAAAAGGAAAGAGAAGAAAAAAGTCAGCTCCCCGATGGATAACTTTCAGAATGTGTTGGGATTGGAAAGGTCCGTGAAATAAAGCTTTTAACCCATTATTCTAGGCTTTTCGTCTCAGCTAGCAATGTAGCTAGCATGAAAAGTGAAATATGAGCAGTGATCTGAGTGGCCAGAAGGAGTTGGGCAAGAAGGTGGGCACCCAGCAGGAAAGGGAGCTGGACTTCATCCCTGTGCGAGATCGCTCCGGGCATCACTCGCTTGTCATGCCACGTGAACTGGGAGGACAAGAAGTCTTCTGGTTATCACAAAAGGGAAATAACGTACAGCAGTAGCTGTTCTCCAAGATACTATTAATAGGAATAACACAAGTTTATTTTCCATGTGGATTTTAGGGATTCACCTTTACAATGAAGATATACCTACTATAAGCAGTTTTCCTTTATTTGGGCTGGGAGGAGCCGGTAAATCTTAGGTCTTCCCTACCTCTAGACGTGTCTTTGGAGTGGTTTTCTGGGACGTTACATAAAAAATGGGAATCTGTAAGAGGCATCCTGAAGCAGCCTCTCGGATTGCATTGCAGTACGGTTATGTAATAAGAAGCAGCAACCTGGATTAGCTTGTGAAAGTCAAGAATTATGACAGCAGGCATTATGCTTAACGTAGAACATATTAATGATAGATTAAATAATACAGCATCCTGTTCTACTAAAAGACTAGTCAGGCAGTTTTATGCCTGTGGCTATGCCTGATGTGGTGCACCCTATCACATTAAATCACGGATACCCAGTTCAGTTGTGCAGGGTCTTTATGGAAATGGAGACCTCTTGGAAATCCCACCCACCTTTGCCACAAGCCAAGGAACTGAACTCTTTCCGCAGAGCAATATTAGATCATGGAAACGGAATGCAAAATCTTTGTGCAGCTCTGCTGTTGCTGACGCATGGCGTGGAAAATGGCTGCTGATTGCTCCATTTCCTTTGAGATCTTGTACGTTTATTTCTTCTGAGTTCTGCTAAATACAGTGACAGTTCATCCAAGTTATACAGCTTCTCAGTGGATAAATGATTATTAAATATAGTAGTATTTTATCCAGACTATGTATTTTCTTTAGGAGATAATAGCTTTAGCATATCTATATGACTGACGGGGAATTGGATGAGAATTTCCCACTCTTCAAAGTTGTAATGGAAAATAGTCTCACTGAGATGTTCATGGGATAAAGACACGACATTTACTTTCCTTTCTAAGAATCATTAAACCTGAGTTAGCATGGTTTGCTATTGCAAAGTAGCAAATTTTGTTGCTGATATCTATCTGTTAATGTTATACTGTGGATATTTTAACATGTTTTTTTCTCCATAGTTTTAACTCAGTCTGGCAGGTGAAAATCTACATGCAGCTGAGTAATTAATTTATACTTTGTCAAAGTTAGGAAACAATTTGAATGTCAATTCAGAATAACCTTGTGCAATGATTAAGTTAAACCATTGCTCCACGTACCTTACAGTGTGTACAAGACAAAGGCTGAAATCTACAGCTTTGTTCTATTTTGCATTAAATTGTAGGGTTCTTTTTTTTTCCTCTTTTTGAGCATATGCCACCAAGCATGCTAATGAACCAGTCAAAGAATCAGCTGTACTAACAGTTAATGAGAATTCAAAGAGATTTATTTAGCCTAGCATCATCGTTTCAGTGAAGATTCAAAGAGGATTAATTTGATTTATGTCAAAATGGAGGAATCTTTATATAATCTGCAGTCAAACTTTCATGAATATATTTATGCAGACTTGCAGAGTTCTTCAAATTCATGTGTAAAATGCTATGGGAGATGAAGACAATATTTATTTATATGTAAATTATTCTTTTTGTGCAGAAAATCTATTTCAGATTTCAAATGTGTTTATATCTCCTCTTTGCAGTACTTGGGAACTTACAGGATAAAATTTGGAACTGCTGAAATCAATGAGTTTTATATGTGATTTTAATGGACTCCAGAATTAATCTACAAAAAACTGATGGACAGACACAGGTGAGAAAAAACTGTACAACATAATTCTTAAGGGCACTCTATCATACCTCAAAACAACATTTTTTCTGGAATACTTATCACACATACAGAATACACATTAGTGTGCTATCAACATTTCATCTACTCTCTTTTGGAGAAGCTGCATGACTCACATCTTTCTCATACCCAAGTAAAAAACTCGTGCTAATAACGTCATTACAATGCACCAAAACCTCACATACAACTATATTAAGTATGGAAAAGACAGATGATTTCAGCACCAGCAGGATTTGTAAGCACATTACTGTTCCTCAAACCCTGTATCGTTACCATTTCCAGGAACTGTGCAATAGCATCCTGAAGTGGCTTTTCATACGCCATTTCCATGGCCCTTCATGCACTACTGCTTTCACACAATGACCCCATATCATGCATGATGATACTGTGAGTCACAGATGGCTTTAATACAAAAAGCCTTCTGTTGAGCCATTTTCTTCACGTACATATTGAAATCCAAATTATTCATGAGTAACTACTTTTGTTAGACAACTTGTGCTATCCCAACTCCAAATTCACAAGATTATTCATGCATGGTCAGAAAAGAAAGAAACTGTAGCGTGCAGTATCAAATAACCTGACTGGCTCTTACAATGCCCTTCTTTATTTTTTTTTTTTTTTTAATTTGTTGTCTAGTAGGGCTTTTTAAGAAATGGGAAGAAGCACTTCTGATGCACATGAATGTAATTCTTTGTCTGACTTGCTCTTTCCAAGGGCTTAGGTGAGGTTATTATTGGCAGTGGATGTTAATCCAAGACCAACTATGAGTAACAAAAGCATTTTACTCGATCCAAGTGGCTATTGGTAACTGATTTTAACAACCAGAACAAACAAAACTTCCAACTCGCATGTGTTTAGGTATATAATGTGAGAAAAACAGTAGATCTGGTCTTGTTTTGCACCAAAATGTCCCTTTCACACTGACTCCACAGCACAGACTCTATTTCACTTCAGTATCTTTTCATGTTCAGTAAGGGCATTTGCTAAAATGTTTTCTCTCTGGAAGGACTCTCATGCTCTCTGGCTGTGGCTGGTGCTCTCTGTCAGACATCATGTTCAGCACATATTAATAATACCGTGCTTCGGTGATAAGGACTTAATGTCATGTACTATTCAACCTGCTGTATGGATCATGCACGTAACTGTTTAGACATTCAGAATGAAACCTTAGCCTTGGCATTGTCTAGCAAAAGTAGGGCAGGGAAAATCCCTTTTATACTTACCTTAATTTCAAGTAGTAGTTACTTAGTATGCTAACAGAATAAAGATGTGCAGAGTGATGCAGTATTTTTGGTCAGGGAAACCTGAAAAACAGTAAGCATGTGGAAAGGATACAAGGCTGGTCTAGCGCAACTCCCATGGGCATCAAGAGACAACTGGTGTTGCTTGGAGCCGAGTCCATGGAGCTCTGGCAACTTCAAAATCGAATGCAGAATTTCGGGGGGAAAAAAAAAAGAAAAAAAAGAAAAAAAAGAAGAGACTTGTTTGACAAAAGTAGTAAAATCTATTCCTCCCTAAACCAAACATTAAAATGAAAAATTATGCTAGAAGATTCAGTTAGTCTGGCAGGATGGAAGAAGTCTGGCTTCCCATGGATCTGTGTTCTCTGATCTTCAGCTCTTACTCACTTTTGTATTCCTGTCCTCTGTATTCTGTGTATCACTGTTTCCTTAGGTGTTTCTCCACCTCTGCATGCCTCTTTTCTGATACTTCCTCTCCTGCCACATCTCAGGGCTCCTGAACCAGTGTTTTACAACTGGTGATCTTTGGGCCATCCGTAGCCCACAGAAATCCAGATGGCTGCCAATAAAAAAACCTGAAGAAATACCCAAAGACTCTTACATGTGTAAACAAACAGTCACACAAAATTGGGGAAACAGGAGCAGTTAATTAAAATTCAGAGCTGACATTAGTTTTAGTTTAGTCATAAATGAAAAGAAGTTAAAAAATGATCTTTGGTGATCCTGCACAAGAGGAAGATATTTTTTGAAACGGTTAAGCAATCCTTGAAATAAAACTAGCTGAGAAATAATATCCCAACCATAACAAT
The DNA here is from genome assembly GCF_000690535.1 of Cariama cristata. Lineage (NCBI taxonomy): Eukaryota > Metazoa > Chordata > Aves > Cariamiformes > Cariamidae > Cariama > Cariama cristata. The sequence goes on along the minus strand of NW_009631672.1, from coordinate 46,358 downwards.
CTCTTGCCATGTCTTTTATCTGTCACGTTAGGCCAGAGCACTACTTGCCATGGCAGGTTTGGTCCTACCCATGAACTCTCTGATTTACGTAGCGATGGAAAGCTGACAGGCGCTTCGTCAAGTCGATCTCTAAGCCTTGCTGGTACCGGTCTGGGTCCCTCTCTCCTTTCTAGCCACCAGTCTTTACAAAATACACAGGAACATGATGTCTTTGAGACCTCTAGTTTTTGTCATACCTTGTTGTAACTGGCTAATTAATTAGGCCATTATTAGGGTACTGACAGATGAATTGAAAGACCTTGTTTACCAAAAAACCCAGCTGAAAATAGGAGGATTATAACAATGTTTTAGGTGACAATTTCAGCGTGATCTTAATTAAAGGGTCACTTTGGTGCATAGTACATACAAACTAAACAACCAGGTCCTTTTAATGTGATTTAAAAGGAAAGAAGAATACATTTAATTTCACTGAAACAGGAAAATTTAAAATCTGCAGAAAGAAGTTAATAATGAGTTGTCCTAAACATTACCGCCTACTGCAAAATGCAGGTTCTGTGTTCAGTCAGTTGTGCTATGATAACTCTGTTATGTAAAGTCAGGTCATGTGAATGTAATGCCATTTAATGGGATAGGTTATAAAATCAGCTCTGAACAAAAAATCCATTACAATTTCCCATTCTCGCCTTGACAAAGGATAAAAACTTTGTAGTGGCCTGCATTATCTTAGCTCTGAACACATGGTGATGTTGTATTCCCTGTTAAATGAATGAGTTTACTTTTCCTTGACCCAGAATGTAATCCTAAACAGCAGTTACCTGCACTCTCTTATGCTGTAACGTGTATATACTACAAATATAGCAAAGTCAATTTTAAGCTATACAGCCTGCCATCGTTGGGATGGCAGCAGTACAGGGCTCAGCATGGACTAACCTCTCAGTTATTTACTTTGCTTTTTTGGCTTTTAATCTCTCATTGAACCTAACATTTCCTGTCACCTGTACCTACATCAGCTAGTACAATGCTAATCCAGGGTGCTTCCTATTCCATGCAATGCAACAGCATTGTAATCAGTAAAATAAAGGAGTGAAAAGGCCCAAAATTTTGTGCATTATCCTACTGGAGAACAGTTAAACATGGAAAATAATATCTTCACAAATCACACCATTTAACAAAAGGAATTCCCTTTTATTCCTATTGTCTTACTACTGCGTGAGAGAAGCAGCAGGTTCCCCTCATAGATGACATATATGCTTCCAAGTCTGAGATCCCTGTCCTACAAGACAAGAAGCAGACCTTACGTACCTGAGATCATACCCTCCAGAGAGTGGCCTTGAAAAATCACTTCAGTTTTCAGAAGCCTAATTAAAAATCTTTCTTTCTCTTCATGGGGGAAAGAGGGAAAGAATAATCATTGCACAGAGAAAGAAACATTGGACCGTATTAGAGACCTTGGAGATTTTTGAGACAATTTACCCATAAACATAGTTCTGCAAACATCAGGCGTAGAACGTTTCTCCAGGCTTGCTGGAAAACAGGTGACTTGAAAATAAATAAGTTATCATAAAGAAAGTAACTCTCTTATCACTTCAGTTTTCAGAAGCCTAATTAAAAATCTTTCTTTCTCTTCATGGGGGAAAGAGGGAAAGAATAATCATTGCACAGAGAAAGAAACATTGGACCGTATTAGAGACCTTGGAGATTTTTGAGACAATTTACCCATAAATTTTCCCATAAATTACCATAAATTTACTCCAGGCTTGCTGGAAAACAGGTGACTTGAAAATAAATAAGTTATCATAAAGAAAGTAACTCTCTTAAATCAACCATGAGCTTGAGTTTTTTCAGTGGCTATTCACAACAGAACTTTGAATATTTTTTCAATGATGTGTAATGAAAGGAGTTATGTCCTTTTCTAAGAATGTACTCTATTTTATAAAATATCTAATGTGATCCTATGTTATATAAGTAAACTGTAGAAAGAATACCATATTAATTACTAGGAAAGAATATCATACAGTTAATTAACTTATCTCTTGAGCTTCCTTTAACATATACTGTGGATGGTGTCAAGTTCTAATGTGTTATATTTCTAATCTGTTCTTTTCCTAGAAGCAAAAATGAGACTTGAGTAGCATTTTGGATATGTAGATTAGCTAAACAAATTAGCTGTAAGGCTTCCCACATAATAATATTCCTTTGACTTTCAGATTGTGGCCTCACTTTTAAAAAGCATATGCTGCACATGGAAATACTTCATAACTCTTTGGAAGTGAAATGAAAGAATATTTTAAGATTTAAAAATGTCAGGATATTCTTTCCTGATTTTTCTATTTCCTAAGATAATGTGAAGGGAAAGATTCACAGCTGCAACTGTCATAGGGCCAGGACAGTGACTGAGAGTGTGTAATCTTTTCCTTTTTTCCCATTTCTTCCTTTTGCTAAGTCTAATGGAAAGCATTGTATGATGAAATAATTCCTGGGAGTAGGAAATTAAATTTGTAACATCAGCCTTTAGGTACTGGCCGATTTCTCTAAGGAGACTAGAACACAACTTAAATCAGAGTTTGCCAGTACTGCCTTTACAATGAATGCATTACCCAAGACTCCAGGACTTCTGGTGTTGCCTGTGGGGTTTGGAGAACCACTTATGCTCTGCTCCCACCTTACTCTGTTTATGGCTGAGAAATTTCATCTGGAGAAAGACTGTAATTCACCTCTTCTGAGTGGTGTCACATTCCCTCATGTCTGGTTAGTATGCCTTGCTCTAAAGCACAAAGATAACCCCATCAATTTAAAATTGCAAAATACTCCCCCTGCCCCCATCCCTACAGCTGGACCAGACCAGGCAGACATTTATTTGTTTTGCTCTCATCTGAAATCTGCTTTCTAGGATCATCTGGAGCCCCATTTAACAAAATCTGGTTTATTTTCAGGGCCTTAGGTGACTGGTGCTGGTCTCACCTTGAATTCTGTTAGAGGGGCAGGGCAACTCGGGCATTGGGTCTTCTGCTCCAGGCTCTAACTTTGGCAAGGAGGGTGGGTAGGAGCTCCTTGGCGTGTAGGAGGCAAGTAGTTCCTCAGATATGATATCTGTGCTCCAGTTGACAGCGATTATGGGGAACCGGGTCTGACAATCTTAGTGTTCCCATATAGTCTTATGTTTTTTATGTACCCCTGATTCAGAAAGATGGAGCGTTACAAATGCAGGCAACAGGAAGATATCTGTAACATTTAGAAGTCAAACTTCCCTGTCCCCTTCTTTCCATTTGCCCTGAAGGTCAGATCCAGCTGTGAGTTCTATAGCAGTGGTGAAGAAATTGCATGGTAATTTCTAAACATTTCCTGCAGCAAAAGAATGAACAAGATACAGACATGAATTGCAAAACATATCAGTTTATAAAGCGTAAAACCCCAAAGTAACCAGATTAACATTATGAAATTTCATCTTATCTTTTTTTTTTTTTCCTTCTGTTCTTCACCAGAGGCAGAAAAAATCAGTTTTTCTTCAAGATCCCACTCAGTCAGTCCCAGATGACAACTTTGGTTTCATCACCATCAATGACAGCATCTTCACCATGCTCGCACAAAAAACGAGTTGGAGTCTTTCAAATTAATAAATGCCAAGCAGACAACTCAGGATTACTCTCATTAAGCAGAAGTGTCAGCCCATGCAGAAGATTCAGGGCTATTATTTGCCCCTGTTCTAGAAAAGAGAAAGGGTAGAGCTCAGGGTCAGCCTGAAGGATGGCTCCAGCTTGGTGAACTTCTAAGATGTCTACTCCTGTCTATGAATCTGTTTTTCCTCTAGGATAGTCTGGGCTGTATTATCTGAAGCAATTGTCATATTTGAAAGCAATTCACTATATTTTGACTAAAAAAGGAAAAAAAAAATCATGAACATTTTCTGCCCATATCTTTTCTTAGCTACATTGGTGTGCAGGAGTGAGGTCTTTCAAAAGTCCTATTCTGTTGCTGCTTGGTTCTACTGTGACATTAACCATTTAAGATTGCTTTCATCTCTTTCTTTTCTTGCTTTATAATACATACAGAGGTCCTGACACAGCTTATTGCATACACTTCCTACCACTGATTTTTGTGTTTCTGTAACATGCATAAAATTTAGCTCAGATCTCCTGACGTTTGATTGCTTACAGTTTCCTATCTCCAGAGAGGGAAAAATTGCATAATATATCTTCTCTGTGTGGGGAATAACACTCACGGGTCAGAACAGTCCACTTTTCTTAAAGCAGCTCCTGAGAAATTTCCTACATTTTATTTTCACCAGTTTCGGCGATATTAAGAATATTAATGCATGTGAGGTACTAGCTGTATTAGTGTGTTCAAAAGGTGATGAGGTCTGCTCTGAGTCAGACTGAAAAACGAAGACATACTCTGTCAGAAATATCAATACTGGTCAGTGGTTTATTCCACAAAATAGACCTTCAGTTTTTGCCAAGTCAAATTAGCTATAATTTTTGTTGTTTAGCTTGTAAGTAGATGTATTCACAAACATGGAAACCAATCATTTGCTTTCATTCTTTCCACACTTTGTTTGGTATTTGAAACATTTTCTAAAAATGTCTAGGAGAAGTACATCGCTTCTTGGTCTCAACCTTCAGTCAAATGACAAATTTCTTAAAGAGTGTTTGTCTGATGATATTCTTCCTAATGGAAAGTACATTGTGAACATTCGATAAAAAGAAAGATGTTAATGTTCACATTCCGTTATCTGATGATTTAGTACTCTTTGTTTCTGAGATTTTTTTTTTATTATTTTTCTTTATTCTTTGCTTTTCAGTGAATGATTTATTCTGCCTCCTGGTTGTTTTTTTTTTTTCCCCCGAAATATAAAATTGGTCATATTGCATAGTCTGTACTTACATTGTTTGGTTGGTCTTCTGTCTCATAGCCTATTGTTTCTGTTGCTTTCTAAAGGGTCCCAAATAAGGCATTTGTAGACGGATGTGCTTTCTGATTCACTTTACTGGGGCTACACACTTTTACAAATTTAGCTTAGATGACCAAAATATTTTTATTCACTTACAAATACTGTGGTGTGTGCGTATACTTATTTCTGTGCAAACAGCAAACATTACTCAAACATAGTGAGTAAATGAAAATCACAAAGCAAAACCTCTTTCAAATAATAAACAAAACGTGGAAAGAATGAAAGTAAATGATTGGTTTCCATGTTTGTAAACATGGTTTGAAACATTCAACTACAGCAGTTATGGTTACCATAAGGGAACTCCATAACAAAAAACCGAAAGTGCTGGCAATGCTGTTAGGCAGTTTAAATACATTCTTAGCAAAATAAAATACGTTTTAAGTATTGGGATTTTTTTTTTTATTTTAAAGTAAACTTCTTTGAGGCCTAACCTTGAAGATTACTGTGTTGTATTGTTAAATTGTATAACATTATGTAAGCTTTATTAAAATTCAAAAAAGTAGGATGCCACATAATGCACATGAAGATTCTTTGCTTGAACATTTTGCTAAATAAGCTTTTAATTTTTATCATCCATTTGTTCCTTTTGGTCTACACTACTCACATATAAATACAGCTATTGATGCCAAACGTACAATTCCAAGCTTGTTATAGCCAATTACTTGTCCCTGGTGTAGTCTCTGTAGCTGGATTCCACATTTAAAAAAGATTGACCCAGAAAGACAAAATTAATTTTATTTCTAGAAATCACAAAATTCCATATGTGTTTACAAAATGGTGATATCCATCAGATTTTGCAGCCCTGCTAAATAGAGACAATTGCACATTGTCACCACAGACTACAAATGCTGTGTAGGAAGTACTCCTTACCCACATCGTGACAGGGAAAACTTGGAGAGCTAATGTGCCCCATTTGGGAAGGCCGCTTAAATCACTAATGCCAAGGACTCTTATGAGGAATAAACGTTCTTCAGATACAGGACACTAAAATTTTATAACTACCCCACACTAGTGTGCCGTCTCACAAACGTTCCTCTCTGTATGGAGGGAAACAGAGACAGCTCCTTATAGTGACAAACCTATTTAATGGCTGTCTATATACAAATTTACCTGGTTATTTATAAAGCTATATAAGGTTTCTAACCTATATTTGTATCTCTTTCTCTCAGCAACCATGCCTTCTGCTATTTTGAGGTGATAGTTGATACCCAAATGAATCCCGTTTGCTATATTCAGTTCGTCTTTATTTTTGGTCTCTTATAAGTAACGGCTGTGGGTCTCATCAGTTTGATCTTGAAAAGACCTTCTATTTGCCACATAGGACAACACAGATCTACGCTGTCAGTTATGGTAGGCACGATATGCTGTTGAAAGGGTAGCAGAAGTCAGCAATCATGGACAAGAGATGAATTTAAATTGAAGTCTTTATATTATAAATGAGGTGGAAGAGTGCATAATGTGTTCCCTGCGATCAGAAAAAATCAGGAGAGTCATATTCTAACTCCTCCACCAGCTTCCTGCAACCTGCAGCTCTGGAAATGGACTGTAGATTTTCATTTTTCAGTTGGAACAGAGAAGGAAATTAACCTCATCTAACTTTAGACCACTCCAGTGGAGATGCCAGTAACGGAGCTGGCCACTCCAGACCCTCTTTACAGTCATGTAGTCACAGAGTTACAGTACGGCGAGACTCAAATGCTTTGTATGAGATGGGTGTTCACTGACTAATTTACAAGTATCCACATGGGATTGGAGGAATTCTAGTCTTAAAATCCAGTATTCAGGCACAAATCATCTTCACCATCAGCTGAAGCTAATGGAAGCTGCAGACATTCAGCACTACTGAAAACCAGAGTCCATTTCTGACATACATAATTTGTAGCGACTCTTCTGTGGTCATGCTGCGAAAAGCACTCTCATCTCTTATCACAAATACATTCCAGAAGGTAGTAATAAAAATTCATCTTTAGGTCTGAACTCAGCTACAAAACAGTTTTAATAGTTGATGAACTCTGTGACCATTTCATCACCTCAAGTGTATTCATGACTCGTGAGAGGAGCTCAGATTCCACACAGTGACGTGATCCATAGAAGAGTCTACAAATAAATAAAATCGATAATGAGCTAACTCTTACAACCTTCTTCAATTTTAAATGCCAACACTAAATCATATGCACAAATATAGGACTGCATTCAAGTTTGCTTTAAATACTGGCCTTCATTAGCTGCTGAAGTTGATTCAGACATGTATTCTATCTGAAAAACAAATGCGGTATAAAATACAGAGTATTTTACTGGGAGGTTTTATGGATCTATCCATTTTAAAAGTTCTTCTTTCTCTAGTAGAGTGATTTGCTAAGACATGAAATGATATACCAGACATAGTCTTTTCCAAAGTGATGCTTATGTTTCCTCTTGTCAAAGTAGTAGATGTCAAATCTACATGTGGTAGAAAGTACTCTACATTTACGTACAGGATAGAAAAAAGGCATGGAAACAGTTTTGACTACATGTTCTAGAGAGACATATTGAATCTGATAAAGGTTTTAAGAGAGGCTTAAAAAAAGGGTTAAGAAAGATCGTAGACTGCTTTGAGGGAAGGCGAAAAGGAAGAAGTGGAGCCAAGGTAAGATCCAACATGGCTTAGCTGTGACATGACACGATGGAGCACGGCACAAATTGAAGCAAAGCAAAACTTCCGCTCCTGAACCTCTGCAAAATGATAGTTTTCCTGGATGAAGAGATGATGAGCTTGAGTGTAACAAGGGCTTCCCAATATCAGGAAAAATCAGGAGAAAACAGATGAGACTTCACTGCCCTTTTGAAGGACGGTTTACAGTGGTGACCTGTGGTTAAATTACATATCTAATGAAAGAAAAAGACTGAGGAGCTTGGAACAAAGATTGAGGTTTGAGGTACTAAGATGGCTAGAGAGCAAGGAACCTCAATACCTCAGTTCTGTGTGGACTGACTGCAAGATGATACTGTTCTTTAGCATAACCCATGGAAACAAGAAATGAAAACTCATTCTTTTTTCTCTGCAAAGCTGTATATGTATGCATCTTACTCTGTTGCTGCTACAGATGTATGATTTGAACAGGTTATCCTGGACTAATTCCAATAGACTAGGTTGTGATGCTAATATCTATGTGGATGTTTGAATGTTAAAACAGTCACTTCTTTCCATCATAACAAAAAGTAGCTAGTTTGATCCCACAAGACAGAAATTGCTGAAGGAATCTCATTATATTGGATTGGGAAAAGCACACACATGTATTGAAAGGGCTGCTTTGATGGAGTAGATGCTAGTGAGCTATAAAATCTTTTCCTTTATTAATTTTGCTAGGTAAACTCTTTGGGTAGCAAAGGAAGAAACTACAATATAAGTGAAAATCAAGATTTTCTGTTCAACAGCTTCAGTGTACGTATTTGACCATGAATTACGTACAAGGAAAAACTTTTTCACTGTGACCATGGCAACATTTTTGAACAAGTAGCCCAGAGAATCTCCATTCACGCAAATATCCAAGATTCAGCAAGTCTCTGACCAGTCTGGTTTAACTGGACTGCTTCAAGCAGGGGTTGGACTAGATACCCACCAGATGTCCCTTCCAACCTCATTAGAAAGGTTGGGGATTGACTGTACACTTAAGGTAAAAAAATCAACTTCAGGGTGAAAATCAGAGTGAAGAGCAAGAGAGACATCTGCATTCAAAACATACCATAGAATAAGGAAGCCTGTTTTCTAAAAGATTTCCCAAACAGCTGTGAAAAATGTAGTTAAAAATACTTGCCTTGAGGTCAAAGTTCATTTTTCCTCTTTAAGTTTCTGATGTATTCAATATTCACTTAAAGTTTAAGTTAAAATTATACCAATAATTAATTAAAAGACACCTAAGTAGATTTGATGCTCAACTTTTAAGCTAAAGTTAGGTGAGAAGGCACCAGTCTTTACAGTTGCCTCTGTTTTTTTCCATGCAGGACAGAAAGGTGAAAATGAAAAATGCTGAAGAGCTGCATCGTTTCTGGGATGCCTTAAGATTTGATTGCTGACTGAGGCAGAGGTACAATAAAGACTGGACTTCAAAAGCATTTGACACTGTTTCCTGCAGCCTTCTCCTGGACAAACTGGAAAGATACCAATTGGATGGGTGGTCTGTGAGATGGGTAGAAGTTGGCTCTCAGACTGCACTCATAAGGTGATGATCAATGTTTTTTACTTAGACTGGAAGTCTGTTAGAAGTGGGATCCCCAGGGATCAATACTGGGCCCCACGTTGTTCAACATCATCATAAGTGGTCTGGATGATGAGATTGAAAGCACCCTCACCAAGTTTGTTGATGACACTGAACTGGGTGCTAAGATGGACACGTCAGAAGGGAGAGCCATCTTACAGAGTGACCTGGACAGACTGAAAGAGTGGACTAGCAAGAACTGTATGAAGTTTAACAAAGACAAGTGCAAAGTCCTGCACCTAGATCAAATAACCAAAGAGCCCAGTACAGGCTAGGGTTTGCTGGTGGTAAAGCAACCTTGCTGAAAAGGGACCTGGGGGTCCTGGTGGACAGTAAGCTGAGCAGGAGTCAGCAGTGCACTGTTGCGGCAATGAAGGCAAATCAGATCCTGGGCTGTATCTGCAGGAACGTTACTAGCAGGGACAGAGAAGTGATCATCCCACTTTGCTCTGCGCTTGTCAAGCCACACCTGGGGTACTGTGCACAGATGTAGTCCTCACAATTCACAAAAGATGCGGACAGACTGGATAGAGTCCCAAGGAGGACCAAGAAGTTGGACAAAGGGTTGGAGAACCTGCCCTATGAAGAAAGACTGAAGGAGTTAGGTCTTTTCTGCCTGGAGAAGGCTCAGGGGGACCTCATCACAGTATTCCAGCACTTAAAGGGCAGCTCCAAAGAGGGTGGAGGCTCTGTCTTGACAGGGAGCCACATGGAGAAGACAAGGGGCGAGTACAAGTTGCACAGGACCAATTTTAATCTCAATATAAGAAAGAAATTTTTTACAGTGAGAACCGCTGATCACTGGGACAATCTCCCCAGGGATGTGGTAGACCCCTCATTATTGGAGGTTTTCAAGACTCAGCTGGATAAGGTGCTACATAACCTCATCTAGGCTCCCTTTCTCACAAAAGATTGGAGCACATGATCTGTCAAGCTTCCTTCAAACTTGGGCTATTCTGTGATTCTATGAAAAAGAAAGAGATAAAGCATATTTAACATCACTTGGAATGCACCTGTGTAGTAAGGTATTGCATCCATGGGGAGCATGGGGTCAACAGCTGATTTCACCAAAGACTGTTAGGATTTGGCATCACCTGTGCCCTCTGGTTATTGCCTGTATTGACTGTTCTCCATCAGTTCCCAAACTCACTTAACAGCTCTCACATAGCAAAC
>NW_009631672.1:0-35954 GCF_000690535.1 Cariama cristata | reverse complement strand
GTTGAAACAACTTTCCCTGCAGTTGCTTCCCTGGCACTAAAACTGCAAACAAAGAGACTGTCTTTCCAATGTTCGTCTCACTGCCGGTCCTCCTACGTAGGTTACAGGAGGAAAGTTTCCCTGGGTCAAGTATGAAGAGAATTAAAGAAAAAAGCATGGAAATCAACTGGAAGAACAGACAATTTGGAAGGAAGGAAGGAAGGAAGGAAAGGAAAGTTAGCAAATATTGGTCCATGTTCCTCTCTCTCTCGGGACTGAACCTGGTAATCCCAAATCGCTGTTTCTCTTACTGTCTAGAAAGAAACTGTGTTGCCCATGTGTCCCCAGCTCATAGCAAAAGCAGAGCTAAATAGGAGATAATTTTTCCTGATTATGAGTTCCTCCCTCAAGTCATGCTGCCATGGCTGTTAAAAATATTTAAAGACCCTGTTGCTGAGGATGTGATCATTGGGATCTTTGTAGTTCCATGGGATGTGGCCTTGAACCGTATTCTTTGTTAAACAGTTCAGGAATTTCATCTCAACTACCTTGATTTCAAAGATTATGTTTGTGAAGTTGGCTCAACGTTTGCTGGCACATAGTATTGCAATCCCCACTCTGACATATGTGCCATTACAATTGGAAAAGTTAATGACATTTCAACTGTTCCCTAGCATGAAAAGCTCACTGGAGTTGAACGTTAAGAACCTGTAGATCACTCCAGTGCAGCCCACCTTCCCATAAGTGAATAATAGAGTTGCATTTGGCTATGACCTTATGTTTTGCTTCAGCTATCTTTATTTTTCTGTAGGAGAGAGATAAGCTTGAATGTCTAAGAGTCTCATGGAATGATTCAAAATCCTTGTTGACAGAATCACAGTGTGATGCATTGCAATTTACTAGAGAAATCAGGAAAGGATGCACTTTGTGTCTGTCGTGGCAACTTTCTGGTAACCTTCTCATGTTGCCTGTAGTTAAAAAACCCAAAAAGCTTCTGGGATTATTTATTTATTATTCTAACTGAGGGCTGAACCACCCTGGAGGGATCCTGCCACCTCCTGAATGAATTATTTCTGACATTTCACTTGTAATCTGAAATATGGAACCGAATCTTGTTTCAGGCAAGTTTTGCTAGCTGGTTTCCTGCACTAAACATACATTGTGTAGAAAAAGCAAAGGTTGGGAAGGGAAAAACAAACACTACTATTGGTATAGATGCCTTGCCTCCTGCTGCTCTTTCTTGTTCTTGTAGATTATTAATTACACACAGGAGGCTGGATGTTTTTGTGGGTGACTTTTTGTTTTCAGTTTCATAGATGTTTAAACTCCTGTTTGAGCAAAATTGGTGTAGCAAGTTAAAGCAGGTCAGAGCTCAGTCCACTTGAACCTGGGGGTATAACACAGTCCCACTTTCCTGTGCCTTCATCTAAGAGCTGAGGAACATGTCCCAAGACCTAAAGGTGCTCGGTGTCCTCAGACCTCACAAAGGGAAGGTGACTCTGTGATGCTGAACTCACTGCACCTCCTGTTTACATTGTGCTGTGGCTCCACAGTTGCTTTGAGGCATCTAAGACTGTAGCTCTTTAGTCACCTTTTAAATTTTATTAACCATTGTTTTTTTAGATAAAGAATGGATATTTGAGGTCTAACTCAACTACTGTAAGCCAGGAACAATCAAAAAGATATATTATGGTGCTTTTCAAGTTTCCTTCCTAATTTATGAAGACTGTGTGGGAGAAGACAACAATCTGTACTCAAGAGAAATGCAGTGAATCAGCCTGTTCTTTATGGTGAAATGTTCTTTTACGCAGCTGCCGTACCTTGGAGAAAAAAACAAATAAACTCCAGATTCTACTTTAATCAATCTCATTTTTTTTTAAAAAAAAAGTAAGCTAAGCTGTTGTTCTTAAAACAAAAATACTGCTCAACAATGGAATCTACAGTCTACAGTCTTAATGCAATATTTGGTATTGTTTGGAAACACTGTGTAACGCCCCCCTCCCTTTAGCTTTGGCTGCAGGAGCAATACTTATTAATTCTCACTGGCCTATTATGGAAGTTAGGCAAAGGCACAGAGGGGGAATAGTGCGGAGACCTATTTCCCAGGGGAGGATCTGGGAGGGGTTCTTCTCTAAGTGCCCCCACATGCAAACAGCGCTGGTTGAGATACCTTTTTAGGAAATTCAGAGTGTTTTCTGCATACCCAGCAGGCCAGCTAGGGGCAGAGAGAAGCCAGCACAGCCCTCACTGCCTTTCTGTCCTCTGCTGTGCAGAATGCCTGTCAGCAATAACCACGTCTTGCCTTGCTCTGTTACCGCGCAGGGACAAAAGAGATGACAGAACAGGTACTTACGCACACAGAGTCACCACAAAGAGACACTTGGAGCAGTCAGGGTCAGTCTGATTTGACCGGGGTTGAATTATCAACCTTTGTCCCTGCTCTAGGAAGTAAAGGACAATATGGAAACGGGCTGGTATGCTCAGCGACACCATAGAGCAGTGACTGTTCCTCTACACCTTTTCTGGATCAGAAGATAGCTGAGGAATTAACACAGATGCCCTCAACGTGACTGAGGACCGACAGTTTTCAGTTTCAGCCTGTACTTACTACCTAACCAATGTCACTGTGCTATGAGCATAACAACATGGATTTTAAAGGTCTGGGAACTTGATGTAAAACCTGAGACATCTGTGGATTACGTGACTCAGGAGACTACTTGAGTGGTCCTGTACTCTGACATCTCTTCTACTTGTTGTCCCAGCGTGAGAAACTCCAGGAGTAAGGCTGGAAACTCTCCATTCCTAGAAGCTCTCACCAGTGCTGTCTTTGCTGGGCACAGTCCTCTGTGGTTCAGCTCTCTCCGAAGGCACAGTAGGATCATCTGCTTCACCTTCTGGTCTGACCAGATACAGCAATGTCCCGGCAAAGCTGGTGACCTCAATAACAACTGTTCTTGTTCACTGTGGACATCTGCTGCAAGTCTCAAGGGGCTTCTAAGGCTTTTGGCAGCACCTCCATTCCAGATTGCTGTTATGACTACACACATTTGCATTTTAATTTACATGAGGAGAAAAGGTTTCAAACATTTTTTCTTAGTGGCAGAGCTAGCCTTGCTCACCATGCCTTACATGGCCATTGCAGCCACAGCGGGATCCAGAAGTCAAAAAAGGTCAGGTCCTATCATCTGCGTGCCAGAGACACCACGAACTTCATGTTCATGCTCGGACCTTTTTCTTGGCTCCCTGGTATCTGCTGCATGACGTATAAACCATTAATTGTACCACATAGAAAATGGCCACTTGCCATTTCTAACCTTACTCTCCCAGAGGCAAAACTCATTGCAGCTGAAAGCAGGACCTTCACATTCGCAATACACTCCTTCCACTCCCAGCCTCCTCTGAACAACATCTTAGAGCAAACCTAGCATCAGGCAACCATTCCTGGAGGTGTTCAAAAAATGTTTAGATGTGGCACTTCAAGACATGGTTTAGTGGGTTTAGCGGACAAGGTGACATCGGGTATACGGTTGGACTTGATGATCTTTGAGGTCTCTTCCAACCATAATGACTTTATGATTCTGTGATTCTATGAGCTACCAAATGTTTTCCTCGGAGCAGGCTCTGCCTTGCAGCAAAATATGAAATTCTAGCTCATGAAACAGATTTGTAAAGGCACTCTGTGAAAAGTCAGTAGGAATTAGGCACCAAGGCATATCTACAAATCCTATTTTGTGAGGATTTGGATCTGGAAGCCTGAAATCTTTCTCAGGTCCTGAACTTTACTCAGTGGATTTGCTGTGTTTTCCATTTGCAAGTTGTGGAACAAAGGTAGTGGTTTTCTTTTGTCCCATTTTGCAGGCATTGTAAATACCCGTTTACTTCAGTTACAAACACACTTTTCCCATCAGGGCAAAATCATTTATGAATTCAAATTCATGCGGTTGTCTCTACTGCCTGGGTTAAAATCTTTCAGAAGCTTGATCTGAAATGAAACAGCGATAAAGTGATGATTCACTTACTTGTGTTCACAGCTTATTTTACTGAGCATTGCAATAGTTTAACTTCTCCCAGTAACACCCAGATATGTTCGGATGCAGCAGATACTGTGCCATTTTGAGCTTTTGGTGTTTTGTTTAAATTCTGGGGGTCCAGTTGCAAAGTAAAGATCCAGATGAACCTTCATACCAAGGTCAAAGGTGTTTACATCCTTAGGTTTAGTATTGGATATTAAAAATGTGGGATGCAATTTTATTCCAACCTTTTCCTTCCCTACCATTCAGGGTGGCAGCAGCTGTTAGTGTTGGTGTTAATGACTTTGTGCCTAAAAAGACCCAACAAGTGACAGATTGTTAATGATTATGTAGGGTGGTCATCTTTCAAATGCTTCTGAAGTATCTTTTTATTATTATTGGTATTGCTCATTGTTGTGTGTGTTAGCACTGACCAGATTTCAACCCCATCACTCACAAACAGTCCTTCATCTAAGAAGAAATTGGACTGCTTAGTTTAGGGAGAGCAGCAGATCCCTCACTGGGGGAAAAAATTAATTCTGCTATTTATGTTAGATACAGGAATATTTTCCTTCAGTCATGGAATACAAGGACTAGCATACTACTACAAACTTCATTTTCTACATATTTGCTGATATTCCAGTATGAATAAGATATAACAACACCCAGATTGTTGCAAATACTTATGCAGGTAGTCCAGTGAAATTTAACAAGGACGGTAACATGCAAGCAAAAAGCAATGCTGATATGTAGAGAGAAAAAAGCCAAACACTGCTCTCTGAGTTGCTACTCAGGGATGTGAGTTGGTCACGACATTGTTGATGTAGAACACGTTTCCTAGGCGTACTTCAGAAGGTGACCATCTCATTCATTTTTCTGGAAGAAATCCTACAACTGAGGTGTAATATATGTTTCCATGGGATATGTAGGCCTCCCTTCTCTCTACACTCTCACTTCCATTTTTCATTTGTGCGTTGTGTGTGTGTTGGGAGCGAATCGGGGTCCTCAATTGGGTGCTCAAACAAACAACAAGTTCTGCTCAACCCTGCGGCAGAGAGAGGCTGTGGGCGAGTACCGAAGCTGAGTCAATGAAGTGCTCTAACTGAGAGATTTAGTGGGAATACGTCAGCATCAGAAAAGCAGTGGTTGGAAATGCATCTGAGCTCCAGGGCGGGCTATTTTAAGTACGAAGAATGAATTGTATCTGACCTTAGAATTAGCCTGCAGGTTGGACACTCTTCCGCAACGCATGACAGGAGTGTCAATTAAAGAGAATAGGCACGTGAATGCATCAGGCGAGTGGAGCTGGGCTTCAGATCCAGTTTATTTTCCTTGGAGGCTGGCACCCTAATTGCTTGGCTTTTTTGGAGGGCATGAAGGGGAGCAGCAGGACAAGGGGAGGAACTAAAGCTTTCACTTGCCCTTTTTTTTCTTGAAAAGTTGAAAGGTCTCAATTTCATCCCAATATGGAATGGAAAACTATTTCTTGACTTGAACATATTCCTGGAATGGGAATAAATGATTTCCTACTAATTTCTATTCATGGTTCTTCATTCTTTCTATTTACAGTCGTGGATTTCAGATTATGAAATCTGAAGTCCAAACACCTTTGAATAGTGGTCCTCCCAGAAGATGCTTATTACAGTTGCTCATGGGTGAGTGAAGAGGGAGGGCAGTCGCCTTATAAAAAGCAACCCACTGCTTGCCTTTATTTTCATAGTATTCCTTTGGCCTTCAACTAAGACCAACCATTTAGGAGAAGGAAAAAAAAAGGTGAAAGCCTGTCATAAATAATTATATAGTCCTGCAGTCCTCTTTGAAATGTTCAGCAGTTATTTTTGAAGCATGCCAGCACTAATACGCAATTGTTAAAGTGCTTCAAGTTATTTGCTTTTTGTGTAGTGGTGAATTTTTCCACTGATGTTTTTTATTAGATGAAAACAATGCAACTGACTGGGAGCCAAGAAGATCCTGTGTTCTAATCCGTATGAGACAAAGATTTGACTGAGAGTTTCTTGTCATAAGTGTAGTTGCCCAGGCCAAAAGAAAAGAAAAGAAGAGAAACAATGTTAGTAGATAGGGGGAAAAATGCACAAATGTCCACTGATTGTATAATTGACACCTCTATTGAATGCACTGGGGCAAGATGATTCATAGTACGATGATTTTATTAGATCAGGGATATTGATGATTAAGTAAGTAGCCATTGCAGCCAAGTGCTTCATCTTCTGACCATTTTTCTCTTTACTGTTCTCTGGAATCCTGTGTCTCTGATTGATTACATCATTGGATGCAGATCTTGTTATAGTTATCCATGCCTTTTCTACCTTTAAATTAATCTAACATAATATGCTGCATGGGAATCATCTGCCAAGATGTTCTGGGAAACGTGCTAGTGCAGCGTGTAGCTGGCCTCTTATTGAGCAGCAGAAAGCTTTAACTCAGTGCTCCGTGATCGGCACTGTCACTTCTTCATTTCCATGTGGCCTTTAAAGTGTTGCTTTTAACCTGTGAAACTGAAATAGGCCTCTTTTACCTGGTTAACTTAAGAACGTGTCTCTGCTGTGCAATGCTATCTGTAGCAAAGACAAAAGCTAAAGTACCTAAGGCTCTTACAATTACCATCAAAATTTGATGTCTGGTAAGCTTAACTTGATGTGTCTCAGCAACTTTTAATGTCAAGATACAGAAGTTGCAAGAAATATTGAACTGGAAAAAGAAGAAAAAAAAACAGGAAGAGAAAATCTTTATTATACTGCATTTATTTTTACACTTAGATAACTTTTAACATTATGAGGAGCCAACAGCGCTGTTGAAGAATTTTTGCCAGTGTATCTGATCAAAGAAGTTCTAAGAAGTACTTCATATCAGTCTTTTATTACAGTTCTTTGTGAGACTGAGCAAAACGGCATAAAATTGTCCTCCCCATCAAGTGGCTGGGAATCACTTCATTGGTTGTAGGCTACCTCCGCAAGAAAACAAAATGCTGCAATTCGACTGGGAGAGCACTCAGTTCAAGTCTCACAAGCCTTGAACTTCCTCACAGGGAAAGAATTCACTTCAGATGACTTCAGCACTTGCAAAATGAGTCAGAGGACCAGAAAAAAATTTCCTGTAAATCTTGAGAATTACTCTGAGGTAGGCAAATACCATATACAAAATATTTGTGAATGCTTCTGCATAAACTGCAGTTCACTTCTGATTTTGGCCATGCAAATATTGTGATCAGATGAATGCGTCCAGATAGTTGCACCTTCACTCCACTCCCAGAGTCTAAGATGCAATAAACATTTTAACCTTAGCAGGACAAAATAGTTTGAACTACATGGTATTCAGCCAGATTGGAGTTCAGACAGAATAGATATGTAACTGTCTGTACCTATCTGTGTAGATGTGTCCTAAATTTCTTGCAAACAGTGGAGCAAGTGAAATGCAGGTAGCGGAGGAGTTTCAAGGCTCAGATAAACCTCTTTTGTAGGAAGTGCCATTTTGGGAAAAGGAAGGATTGCCATACAAAGGACACATAAGGATTTATACAACAATAACAAATATTTAAAGGTAACTTTCTAACAGGAAGAGAAATACTTGCCATAAAAAATGAGCACATCTAAACATCAGAACAAAAAAAATATCACATGAGCCTGAGGATCATCGTACAGTTCATACACAAAATTAGGAATGAACAGGAAGCTAAATTTCATGAGTAAAGAACAGACCAGTTCTAGTTAAAGATATTGTGAAAGGGAAAATCAGATTGTTGAGGAGGACGTGTGGCATTCAGAGCAGATATAGAAGGGGATAATAGAGTGGAAGATGAAAATACCAGAGGTCTTGCTAAGAACATCAGAAGGATAGAAATTAGCAAGAGTCAAGCATGGTGCTTCTCCCAGCTGCTTCAAAGACTGTAAATAATTTCATTTTTAAAAATTATTTTATTTTATTTTATTTTGTTTTATTTTATGAGATTGTGTTAAAATTCCAGTTAGAGTTTATTTTTTTGTCCCAAATGATTGTTGATCATTACATATGAGCAATAAAAAATGTGACTGTGTGGGCTGGCTATAACGAAGCTGGGATTTTGTGTTCATTCATCACAAGACGTAACTCTTAAGTGCATCTGTTGTCTATTTCAAAATCTTTTTTCTTATGGGTAGCTTTACAGATAGTTGAGCTAATGAGGATCTTTGTAGAAAATCGTCAAAAAAGAAGGTTCATAGGAGCTTCAAGGTGGTGTCTCTGTGGTGAACTCAAGCCATGACAGAAGAACTACAGAAAAATAGGGTTTACCTCATACAAGATTTAGTCACACAAGCTTTAGCATACAAATTCAGACAGTCAGGAGGGCCCTGTCTATTAATGCTGCATGGAAATTCATCTCTTATCTTATACACCTGCCTCATGATGTAGAGAACTAGCATGTGAAGGTGCCTATCTCTCTCCAATTAACATAGAGAACCTAAATGGTAGCTTAGGTGAGAAACTTCCAAATGGCTTATAACATAAATCTCACTTTAGGAATGCAAAAAAATCTCTCTGCTTAGATTAAAGCCTTCCAAGAAGCCTTCCAAGGACAGACAAACACACAGGACCTGCAAGCAGCTAGTGGAAGTTGGATACAGCCCTCAGCAGGTACCCGTGAAACTCCAGACCCAAGTGGTAGGCTGTCCCTCTTCCCTAGAAGAGGAGGCATACGGTAACAAAAGCCTGTGTGCAAAAAAGCCTGACCTCATCTAGAGCTCTCTAGTGTTGCTTATATATGTGAACTTCAGCACCAACATAAGCAGTGAGCTGCTGACACAACGGGAGGGAAGGGAGGTAGGCACAAGCTTGAATATGGTCACACGCGTGAATTACTGCAGAGTGTAGAGGCTTGTGTTCATATTCTCTGTGCAAACAGCAGAAGCTGTTTAAGGAAATACCTTCTCTGCTGTTTGCTTACTGGAGGTTGCTGTTCCTGGTAGAAAGGAAGACGTACACGTCAGCAACTCCCACTCACAGACCTGCATCTTCATGCAAGACCATTTTTATTACCATCATCAGCTAAGATGCTGGACCTGATGTTCCCATCAGGGAGATGTGGGCATGAACAGAATTATTCTGATTCTATCATGAGGAGGCAGAAAGAAATAGTGGGCAGTGGAAGGCTGTAAATTAGTAGCCCAGCACCCATCAGAGATGCTTTGTCAAAGTCCTAAATCAGTGAAAAATTTGATTGTTCATCTCCTCCAAAAGCCTCTATCATTCATTCGCAAGCGCTGCAATCAGAGGTTTGCTTATGCTAGAGGACACGCTTCCTGCTAGAACAAGCTGTTGAAGACAACAGAGGTCTAAAGGCATAAACAAGAATTAAATACCCGACTCTATTGACTTTTAGTGTAACCTAGTGTTTAGTGTCACCAAGTGTTGCACCCTGCACCTTTCACATGTTTCCCTGTGGACTTCAATGCACTGCTTTTCAATACATTTCTGAGACGTGTTTAGTCTTCTCCTAGAAATTGCTGTGCTATTTTTGCACATTCGGATCTCTGTATCTGTATCATTCCAGTTTGGAGAGGCCAACTGTTCCCTCTGTTTTCATATGAAGATAGAATGAATCAGTGTTACTTCCACCCGTATTGCTGTTCCCCCAAATGCTTTCACAGATGTACTGGGAACACAGAGTTCTGCGGTCTATAATGATAATACCCCAGACTGGGCTGCCGTCAAAGCCCATTCTGTAGGAACCATGCAATTATAAGTACCTCAAGGCTAGTAGGAGTTATCACATGTTGCATGAGGAAAGATCCCATGAGAGTGTCCAGGTGATAGCGAAACAGGAAAAAAACTTCTCAGAAGCAAATAGGTTTCCAGTGATCTGATTTGCATCCTTAGGGGAAGAAAGCTACTGTGTCTGCAAGACTGGCCAGCTCAGAACTTAGTAGATGACTATGAGGAAACTTTACTGATTGGCATACCATCACTTTTCAATTTGCTATGTGTATTTTAACTGGCTGTCAGGAAGGCTGGTACCACTCCGTATATTCTTTTCTCCTCAGAAATATGCTAGAAATCTAACTTACACTCCTAAGTATAAGGAGACTGCTGATTTTATATCCAGCCTGCTGCGAGAATGAGTCCACATCACAGCATCACTGAGCATCACTCGTACTTGCTCAGCACAGGTGTCAGTGTGAGCTCAGAACAGAACCACTAATTAAAACTACATTCCTGATGGGGGAAAAGGTGATGGAAGCACTGAAGATAACAAAGTACAGTGGCCTGGTGATGAAGACAGGAGAGAGAGAAAGATCTTCAGCTGGTAGACTTTTAACCTCTGCAAGCCCGGGCATTTTTTTCTTGACACTCCAATAGCAACAACATCAATAACAGTTGAGAATAAAGTGAAGAATAATGGTTAGAAATAAAATGAAGGCCATGTAAGCCTTTCCTATCTGTGAGACTCCACCAGCTGTGCTGGCTTGCTTCCCACATCTGGTCTCCAAAATGAGTAACAAGAAAACTCTGAGAGAACTATTTTAAGAACTCTGGCACCAGGCAGAGTGGGGAAAGGAAAAAAAAAAAAGAAGAAAAAGGAAAAAAAATTCCAACCCTCCACTTCTTTACTGAAATCAGTCTGTTGAAAGCATTTCTGTTTGGCTGCCACAGTTCACCAAGCAGCCTAATGTGCCAGCTATTAGTACCCAGCAGAGAGCATGTTTGCAGCTATTCAGCAAAACTATCACATGTCCTTAGCCAAGGAAAGAGGCATCAGCTGCCGAACACTGGAGCTGATGAAGAGCAGAGCTATTAAAGCAAGCAATAAAAAAAAAAAGCACTACCCAGAATGAAGACTGATTTTTATTATTATTTTTTTAACCTAATGGATGACATTTATAACTGGAAAGTATGAGTCAGAGTGTGCTGTGCCAGCATGGGGTCTTTATGATGTTTTCATCTTGCTTGTTCTTCTTCCTTGGCCGGGACCATTCTGTCTTGTTGATTTGCAAGTTTTAGGTTCCTTGCAGTGCTTAGGAGACGGGCGCACATGTGTGTTTGTGTGTGTGTAAGTGGTGACCATAGCTCAGTGAACTGGAAATAAAGAGCTAAACTATCCAACTTAGAAAATTTTTAGGGAGTAGTGAGACTCTTTTACGGTGCAGGGACCTCTTAGACAAATTACTGCTGCCAAAGTGTTATTGCTGCCAAATGTGGCAGTGACGTGAGTGTGGGAGGCAACCACCCACTTGCTAGTGAGGACAAAATGGACACAGCTCCGTCTCCGCAACCACTAATCTCATCCAAAAAGCTTAAAAACAGAGAACTGTTTGTCCTTTAGTAGCGCATGAGCAAATAGAATTCATTTGCCACAGAGCTGCTCTGTAATACCGTATCTCTAGCATGCAACTGAGAAACAAAATTATACTACTTGTTGTGATGATATTAGAGTCTGGTTACCTCAGAAACAACATGCCTGATTCCAGATTCTGGTTCCAGAAAGTTCTCTTTACATTGCAAGATCAGCCCTGCAGCATTTCCCAGGAAGAATACATTGAGGAACCCCCGGTACAGGAAAATCTTGTCCTGACATAGAGCCAATATTGTCTTATGGCAGCTTCTCCTACCCTGCAATGCCCCATCACAGGATTCCTGTTGGAAATGAGCAGAATCCCGCTAGCAGAGTAATCCCCAAGACCCACGCAAGGCCACGTCACATAGCCACGGCTGCTCGGGCTGGCGTGCGGCTGGGTCCCCCCACGGCTTCCCGAGGACACGAGGATGTGTGAGGTGCCCACAGAGCCTTTCCCTCCCTTTTCCCACAGCTGATATGGGTCATGCTCAGCGCGGCTGAAAACTGAGCCCTCAGGCAGGGAGCTGTAATGAATTCACTAGATTAGGGAATGAAAGCCAGTGTGAACAAAACAACCAGCTGGCTCAAGAATATTTTGCGCTAGAGTAAAAATACTACAGGAGGAGGAGGGGAAAATGAGCTTCAAAACTGTCCCCTTTCATTCCTCTGAAGATCATGCTCGTCTTTTCTTTTATACGCATCGTTATAGCCTACATATAGCTGTGGAAATGAAAAGAAATAAAGGTATTTTCATCCTTTATGTACTATTATATGTTATAGTCATTAAAAATAGTAGACTGTGTCCTCATGAAAGAATGTGATGCACCTTGGTAAAAGGCTGTTCATGGAGAATTCTATCTGAAGCTCTGGGATGTGATTTTTTTTTTCTTTTTTTTTTTTTTTTTTTTTTTTTTTTTTTTTTTTTTTGGGATTTGTTTTTTTTTTTTTTCTTTTTTTATTTTATAATGAGTATTGGAATCCAACCCAGTTGTTCAGGTCTTTGTGGTTATTTTTCAATTCTGGACAATTAAAAGCTTTTACAAGTATTTATAATCATTATTTCTAAAGAATCTGAAAAACTAAAATAACATACATAAGGTAACAGAATTCCAGAATCAGAAATTGGAAAGGTGTTTTACCTTTGTTACTGGAAGGGGAACAGTAATTTCAGCATAGACTAGTGTGAGAATAAACTCCAGTTTATTTCTTGCTTTTGTCCTCATCTAGGGTTGTGTCAAAACCCTACGCTTTAAAATGTTGTTGTTTTTCCTTTAGCTGAGAGACGTCTTTTCATATGTGAGCCAATCCACCCACACTCTTCCTGTGATTATCCTCAAGAAATGGGAAGAAAATTCCATACAATGTGCATACCCGATAGGAACATATTTACACTTCAAGCCTCCTTTCACTTGATTAATAGTTTCCCTTCCTTTCCAGTTCCCAAGAAATCTGTATTCCCATGAGGTGTTTTTGGAAAATGCATAGTAATTAATGTACTGGAGGAATCTTTTCTATGGATGCCATTCTTACCACAGAAAAGACGTAGGTAAAAACAGCCTCACATTTGGCATTTGAAGGAGTGAAAGGCAACACTTAGGAATTCCTTTATGGCATCACCCTTACAATCTCCTAAGGAAATCCACCGTAAAATACAGTATGTGCTGAGAACAGGCTGGGCCACCTAAATATGGATTGCTTTTGGCTTCAGCTATTCAGAAATCCCTGGAACAGGTGCCAAATTAAGTCACCCTACTAGCTGCTTTCCATGGCTGAAGGTCAGTAATAGTTAACATGGAGAGGAATTTGGAGAGCACATCTCGCAATTCAAGAGCGCTGTGACTGCTCTAAAACACCAATGCATTCTTACCTCAGAAAACCTCAAGCGTCGAGCAGTTTAGCGTTCCTTTGACATGGAAGCAGTTTACAGCTTGTAAGGAAAACATATTAGTCTTTCATATCAATGTTCATTTACGCCATATTTCCCATCTATTTATAACTCAAACATTCTAAATTAGAACTATTAGATGCAAATATATTGTAATCTGACAGAAGGCAAAATATTCCATAAATCTGATTTGGAAAAGGGAAATATTCATTCATATGTAGCTGACTAATGGTTCTACAGTTGCAATTTCAGGGACTTGATTTTCTGAAAGAACTGCTGACAGCCCATCTTAAACTTTGAAGATTAGTATGTTTAGCCATAATTTTGCTCCCATTTGAATCCTACTTTGTTGTCTGCTTGTTTCTTATTGCCTTCTTTGTTTCTTAGAACACTTGCGTAAATAGAGAATTTTTGTTACTTGAAAGCTTTTAGATCCCCTTTTCATTTCCCACCTGCAATTATAACTCTTTCTTTGTGACATCACCCATTTGATGCAGTGAAAAGAATTCTGATAAACAGCTGAATAAAGAATTATTGACATCAAGTGGAAAATAGCCAGCTGGAACTGATGAACTCTCAAAAAGCCTGTTTGCATGCAAGAATCATAAATAAGAAAGAATACAATTACAGAAATCAAGCTATGCAGTGCAAAGTCAATGCATAGGATTGAAAATCTCATGAAGGTGGTTGGTAATACAGAGTTAAATATGCAACCTGGTTAACTAGATAATACTCACAAGCATGACTACAATGATAGTGATATATTATTACACTTTATTTCAGTAAACAGTGAACTAGCATAGCCCTTGTTGTTTCTTTTTCTTCCACATCTACTTAAATTCAGGCTGGGCACTTCTAAGAATATCCTTCTGCATAGATGAATTTAATTCTCCAGTGAAAGACACAACAAGTGTATGGTAGGGCCATACTCTTACTGGCATGCTATTTTGCTGTTTTCCTTATTCCTCAGACTATTAATTGCATTATGTCTGAGTCTAGATTCTGAGTAAGTATAAAACAATGTAACCCTCTGAATGTGAACGGAGCTGCCTTTAAGCTGTGCCGGTCAAGAATCTAGTACTTTTCTGAAATAAGTCCTGGTTGACATGACCCTAGTTTACACAGAAAAGTACTGGTACTACCACCTTAAGCACAGACCTTAATCATATTTACTATGTGGACATAGAAGTATGGATTGTAACCCACCTCCTTCTTTTGGGCATGAAATATTCTTTAAACAGAATTGAAAAGCAGTTGTCGCTCCTGGGCTCTGTCCACTCTGTTGTTGTGCTTCATGATATTCACAGTATAAAACCGAAGGCAGGGAATATAATATGTAACAGTAGTCCTAATTTTGGCCTCTTGTTTTGAAGGAATTGGAACAGAAGAAATTGTGGAGAGGAGTTTCTGTCAGTTTACACTTTTGCCAGAGTGGACAGTGGAGTTATTTATTTTAGTTTTGGTACTCTTGGTTTGATGGCTAGACAGAATGCGATAGCTAATGCATATTCTGGAAAATCTTCAGGTTAATACAGGGTGCAGTTTGACTCGCAGTTATAGATTATTATCATTACAGTGACATTTTAGACAAACCTGCTATGTCTTTTTTCACTGAATAATAAGATATAAAGAGTTACGGGACTTCAGAGCAGGTGGAAAGAAGGTGGCACATAGACATTCAGCAATAACCCCTAAGAGTACAACAACAGGCATATACTGTCTTGCAGAGTGGATTTGTGTCCACAATCACATTGGTACTTCCCATAGTGCTTATACAAGCACTGTGTACTAATAAGCGTGGATAATGTTAAGGCTTTCCAGTGTACTTTGAACTTACACAGCTTATCACTTCATAGTTGAGATAATCCGAATACATTCTCTGGTTCAACAGCAGTTGCCCTCTGGAACAACTAAATAGGTGCTCCTACTTCAAACCTAGTTATTGAAGCATAGAAAACTCTTCCATACACAGGTTTTCTCTGCAGTAAATCCATCAAAACTACTGTGGGTTTACACCATGGCAAAAGCTAAAGAAAAGCAGGAACTGCATATCCTCTTATCCTCAAGGGTCTCCATCTCTGTTTGGAATGTTTCTTTTGGGAAACCCATGAGTTCTGCAGTATGAACCAACCAAACCAGATTTGGCTTCAAGCAGACTTTTTGAGAATTTGGGTAGACAATGTATATAAACAAGGTGGTGAAATCAACTGCTAGGCTACGCCCAGTCTTCTGGTAGTCTTACGCACAAAGAGAGATGGAAATCAGAAAATTATTTTAGAACCTCTCTCTGATTCTGAGAGACTTATTTTGCATATGACCCTTTAAAAAATGTCAGTAACACTGTATTTGTCTTTCTTGATCTTTGAATCAATACCTTCTGGCTGCACAAGACACTGGCAAATACATTTTGCGTCCAAGCAGATTCTTTCAGAACTGTCACAAGTGACTTTTCACATGGAGCATCATTTATGTGACATTTACAGTCCCTGGCGAAAGCAGGCACAGACATGCCCAAGAGTGCCACTCTTTTCCCTCTGAGAGGACAAACCTCGGAATGATTCTTTTACCAAAGATGGCAAACAGTTTGTTGCACGGTAGAGTTTTATTTCATGCATCTTCTTTAAAATCATGTATGTAGTCAATAAAGGGAACACTGTGACCTCTTTGACTGCAGCCGTCAATACAGTGATGTCACTTAGCTCCACTTTGCTTCATATTGTCCAGATGACACAGTTCCTCAGCTTTCTTCATGGTGGCTTGAGATCATTGCTTGGGGGAGAGGTAATTACCTGAAGTACATCTGAGAGAAGCTGGCAGACTGAGAGGTACTGTCTGAGTCTGAAGGAGCAATTTCCTTCCTTTTAGCCAAACTTGTGAGTTGAGAATAACTTCTAGGACCTTTGGGTGCATCTCGATACCTTGGCAGCAGTAGTAGCCAGGGAATTTTATTCTGTTTTGCTTTATAGCTTACAAACATATATCGAAATGCCGACTTTCCATTGCTTTTCTTATCCAGAGTAAACCATTGTAGAGTTCAGGTTTTAAAATAATTTGAGACCTCAGCAAGAGTAAAATATGTTTCACTTTCTAGTCCATGTTTTTCACTGCATTGCTGTTTAACAGCTGTCCTGACTTCCGCTCTGAATGCATGTTAGTCACTGGCTTTTTAGTTCACTGTATGTGAAAGACACGGTCTCTTACAAGGCACAAGTCAGATCACCAGAGGGATACATGCTCATGGACCTCACATTTGGAGCCCTGCATGGATGAACTTCTACCCTGGTGTGATCTTTACTTCTTGGTCTAGTGTGCTGGTTACCAGTGAATATTACTGATACAAGCTATAATAACTTAGGATTTTATTTAGAGGAAAATTGTCTAGTTTTTGCTGGTTGGGAGGTATTTATTTGAAATTCTGTCAGTTTGGTCAATAAAGTGAGTTTTTGTATAACATGTACATTCATCCAAAACATGTGGGACCAGTGCATCATATAAATTGATCAAATAAATGCAAAAACTGCATAACTTTTGTAGATATTAAAAGCAAGATTTTACTGGAAAAGGCCCATATAATGGCTGGTGCTGAAACTAAGGCATGATTGTGGTTTGTCAGGCAGAGTCATCTGAAGGTCTGACTTTAATCATTTGTGCTA
This sequence comes from Cariama cristata, assembly GCF_000690535.1. Taxonomy (NCBI): domain Eukaryota; kingdom Metazoa; phylum Chordata; class Aves; order Cariamiformes; family Cariamidae; genus Cariama; species Cariama cristata. The sequence continues at coordinate 19,100 of NW_009631672.1, read as the reverse complement.
TTAAAGAAGACAACATTACTTCATTCCCGAGCAAAGGGGAATGAAGCTATTTCACAAGATGCAAACACAAGCAGTTAGCTGTAAAAATTTATTGGGTTCAGTCCTTCAGTGTTACGCAATGATACGCAGCTGTTTTACCAGGTCAGAGAGTGCTTCTCTTTTTAGTTGACTGTTAAGGGCACATTATAATCTCTGTATTAGTTTTCCTGAACAGAGCACATGTCCATCATAAATGTTTTAGCAATGCATTCAGAAAACAGACAGCACAGTTGGTCAGTTTTTACAGACTATCATCGTCTGGTGCTGCTAGGGCAGGATGAGGACTGAATATGTGCTCTTCGGTTAAGAACCTGCCCAAGATCTCACTTCCCGTAACAATTTCAGTTAAAGTACCTCTTAAGAGCTTAACGGAGTGGATGGCAATATAAATGAAGCTGAGTTTTACAGTAGAGACCTGTTCCAAAGACAAGTCGATTCGATACTGGACTTCTCGGTGATTTCACAGTGATTTCTGGGATTTTACACCAGGCCTTCAGTGTAAAATTTTTTCTCGCTGCAATTTAAGAAAGTGAGGAGGCAAGGCAGACATTTCAAATTTATTTTGTTTGATTGGAAGGCCTTGTATCCAGTGACCATATTTTTAGCATCTGCTAGTCAGGTATCATCTTTCGTCATTGTATTAACCTGTACTACTGATACTTTCATTGCTTCGGTTTCTATGCAAAGATGGGTTTTCTATTAAAACAACAAATGTGTGCATGAGTATAGATAATGAAGACTGTACTACTAACTCACTTGAGTGTCAGTTTGTAAAGATGACCAGATATCCAAAATTTTACAGTCTGGATCGAGTTTGGATAAACATCTATGAGAGCAAGCTTTCTTATCAGATTCCAGCACTTCCACTTGGCATCTCAGCTGGAAATACCAGAAGAAAAGCCTTTCTGTTAGAGCACAGTCATTTCCAGCCCTAGTCCCTGGTGGAAATCAGAGGTGCCAAGTACTTTTGCTCATGAAGGGTTCAGTGTAAGTTCAGTTCCAAACAGGGGCTAAGGTTTCTTGTGTGTTTCTTCCTTGAAGCCTATGTGGGGGCTTGATTTGTAAGTACTGTATTTTTATTTTAAACTCTTATTGTAAACTAGCAGAGCCTTCACTTCTAATTGCTATCTGAGGATGTGACTCAAGCTAATAGTTTTGAAAACGACAGCTGATTTTGCGTATATTAATTTACAGGTTTTCTGTAAAAAAGAAAGGAAGTGGTTAAGGTATTAGATGGAACTTTCCTTAAGTTAATTATTAAGTCTAACTCTTTTCTACAAAATGCATAACTATCTTCTTCTACCCGAGGAGGCTTGAGCAGCAGTCATTTATATCCCCAAAGTCTACCCTAATCACTGTGCTTCAACAGAGTCTGGGAGTGGGAAGGAGGAGAGTCTCCTTGGCCACTTTTGATGAAGCTATTTCACTTTTAATGAGTGCATATGAAGTAGACCAGTTTCAGTCAGAGTTAGAACAGACTTTTAATGAGTGCATATGAAGTAGACCAGTTGCAGTCAGAGTTAGAGTAGACCCTCCAGTGCAAAATGTGCCACATCCAGCTATCAGACCATACTTGCAGAAAGTGCGAGTTCAAGACCTCTGAAACAGATGAGGAATGTGAGTTCAAGGCTTTCAAGACCCTCCTGAGTGCTCTAAAGGGCAACAGCGAAGATGGCACCAGCAACTCTTCCAGCAATTTTTCTCTGTGTACGATGACTGGTCCAGTCGTCGTGTTCTGAAAATTCCCAAATCCTGAGTGGATATTTAATTAGATGTTTAGTTCAGTGGATGTTTAACTCATACAGACATGGTTTGAGTGGTCCTGCACATGCTGACAAGCAGATATTTGAGGTCAAATTGGGACTGATCTTGGTTAATTCTTCTCTTCAGTCAATGAAGGCACTGTCAGAAGGTCATTCATCCTACATGTCTTAGGTTCACACCTTATAATAGGAGGAGTGGGCGTTTGAAGGTTTCTATTTATCTTCACAGCAGGAACCTAGACATACAGCTTTGATTATATTAACTTTTAGGGTAACCAGTAGCAATCCTACTATTAAATACTCAGGAAGATTCTCTTGTAAAAGTGGATACATTTACAAAATTCAGACATCTGTACTGTTTAATAACAGTTTGTGGGGTATTTGAAAATTAAAATTTTGAATGTCAGCAACAGAATTAGGAAACAAATACTGCAATCTTTTTCTTGATGTAGCTGTATGTGTCTGTTGGGTATATATACTGTCCCTAGGCCTGCGATCAGCTCTTTAGGTGTTGTTTTAAGACAAACAAGTAACAATCCTTATTTTTCTTTGTAAAGTGGTTTCAGATAAAAAGGCTGTGTAACAGTAAAAATTATTCAGGATACTGCCTTTAAAAACTTCAATAAAGTTCATCAATATAATTTTTATGTCTTGGTTTCTTTGTTGCCCAAATATCCAAACTAGTATGCTTTACCAATTTGATACAGGTGTGCAGAGGGATTGGCTGGGAAAAATAGCATGATTCTTTCAAGAACATTTTCAGTTTTGCCTCCAAATTAAAAATGTTGATTACCTTTGAAAAAACTGTGAAAGTTGCAACACCTGTAATTCTTTTAATAAACTTCTCTTTTTAAAGTTTATATTAAAGAATCAGTAAATATCTCTGTTCATAATTTTGATTAATTCCCTTTCATTCTTAGTTCAGGAGTTAAAAATGGAGCACAGAACTTTGTGTTCTCGTGTATAGGGGCTAGAATATAGCTCTTCCTTCGGGTGATCTGTGGAAAGCATGCTCCTGTTGCCAGATTCCTAAGGCTATACTGGAACACTGTATTATCGATACTGTAGTATATAACCATATATGTATGTATATAGCCATAACCAAGTCATATGACAGCACAAGGCAGGGGCAGAAATATCCGTAGGAGAGCAGACAACTTGAGTTGCAAAGTTGGATCTTATCTTAAATCCATTCTCGTTTAATTCTGATGTTTATGTCTGAAAAAAAAGGGTTATCTCAGTCTATGGAGAAGCACTACAGCCCTGAGTAAAGCGAACCAAGATTTTCCTGCTGCTTGAAACAGGAGAGCTGATGATGAGTGTTACCAGAAGGTCACCTAAGGTAACACAGCTGCTTTAGCTCAATGTAGCCTCTTTGCCTGGAAAGCAAGAGTCTTGGCTTACCTTCTGCCTGAAATTACTTTTTTTTCCGTGTGCATTTTCTCGAATTCAGAAAAATGTGTGGATTGTACCTGTGAGTTGTCTGTACTGCGGAACAGTGTGGAAGTAGGCAATGATCCAGCAACCGAAGTCACTAACGCAGTTATCATGGCATTGCTTACTTCTTCCTGTGGATTTCAGCTTCTTGAATAAGGAAGACAACAGTCTTTGAATACTAACATCATCAGGAGATGTGTTCAATATGAGCTGTGCACTGCTGTGCTTATAATCCTTGACCTAAACTGTGAGCTGGGAAAGGGACAGACTCTTTCCAGTCCCTAGCCATCCATTTGGCTCACTCAAGGGCAAATTTATTTTAACAGCCGTTGATTACCTGTCTGGAATAAGTGAACTTCAGAGAAGACCAAGGAAATAGAGCTGAAACACACATCTGTTCAGATCACAGTGCCAATGAAGTTTGTGAAATGAGGCATTTTTCCTGTAGAAAATCCCAATTGCCTCCTTCTTTCTGCGTAAAGTGTATTTTTTCTCCAGAAGTTAATTAATTGATATTTATGTTTCATAATATGTTCCTTCTATTACTAACATTATAGCCTACTGCACAATATGCACATCAGGTGTTTCTTCTTTTTGCAGGCTTTCAAACAACTGTGGCATGGCACTAGCTGTTTAACAAGACGGAGCACATACTACCTATTGCTAATTCTTCTTTGAAGTGGCAGTTGAATGAACACAAGCTTTAAGGGGGCGTTATGTATTCATTTGCACATTTTCTGCTGCTGCTGATGTCTGGTTTAGCTGCAATCTGCTATACCCAACAGGACAACTGCACCTATATAGAGCCTGATAGAAGTGGCAGATGCTTCAGGTGTATCTGCATAAACTGATGCAACACGCTGCAGGTCATTAGTTTTAAATGTTTGGGGGCAGAGAGATACAAATCTCTTTCTCTCTCTCTCCCCACAGTCTCACCCACCACCAGCTCTGGACAGACACATTCAAGTGGCACTCTCTAAAACCTGCCTCATCATCATGAGTCGTGTTTCAGCTTATTGTCCTTTTTCTCCGCTGTCTATTGTTCAGATGAGATATTTGTTTAAAAGATACCCAGGGTACACTGGTGATAAGAGAGATATTTTTTGCATTTACCTTGGAAGACTGAACCTGGTAAAATTCAGACAGTTGCAGTCCTTTCTTCTCCACACCCCCCTGCTGAAGTACCCCCAGCCTGAAGGACTCCATGCATAACCCCTCTGCTGAGCATGCTGAAATAACTTTGTAAAACTGTTTCCTTAGAAAGAATAAGATGAAATCAACAGTATCATTCTCTGCTATTACCTAGACAAGATTTGAATTCAGAATTTTTGCAGAAGTTCCTGTGATAGCTCACAACTATTGCTTGTTTCCTTTTTCCTGGATAAGCACCATTTGCAGAAAAAAATCAGTACGGTGGCTCCCTGAATTCAGATTAAATCAGGCAATATATGCTATTTCTAGTTCTGGAAAATATGATCTTCTCTTGCTTTTTGCTTGGAAATTACTTTGCATGGCTTTTTTTCCCCAGAGCAAATTAGCACGTTACATTTTTTTTGTTGATGTATGCGGTGGTAATTTCCAAGACCACATAGCAACAAAAGCAAAGTGTGTGTACTGTTTGTTTTGATGGCTTATCCAGTCACTGCACAGCAAGGATAGAACTCATTCATGAATTGCTCTTCGTTTTGTACCAGTTACCACTGTGACCACTCTGCCAGTGGTTTCTCACACAGAACTGTAGAGGCATGTTTAATCTCTTACCTCATGCAGCACTGCATGAAGGGGATTACATAAAAATATGATTTTATTTTTTTTCTTGACCTACATTTTATATGATATATGTCAGGACAGCTTAGTCATTTTATAGCACTTCTGTATACACTTTCACATTGAAACATCCAGTTCTACAGCCTGTGGTTGGTATGTACGAAACCTGTGGACTGTATCACTGAAGGCATGTCAAATACTGAATGGCACACAAGGCAGCAGAGCTATTCCAAGGGCAGATGGCTAAAAGTTAGACTGTGACCAACAGTGTGTTAGGCTCTACTGTAAGGTCGTAAGGAATACTGTAAGGAATCTTTCCAATATCTCCAAATAACGACATAGCACAAATTGCCTTACTTCCTCCACTGGTTTTGGTAGCACTGATTTACTGAGTCAGGCTGAAGTTGTAAGAGATAACAGGAAGGGTGGCTGACTGTAGAAACCACCGTAAGAACTGTGACAGGAGGGTTGATGTCCATGCTTCGAAGACAGCAATTATCTGTATGAAATCTATCTCTGGACATGCTCACTTTCCATTGCAAATCGTGCCTCATAAATTGTTCCTTTTGCTTCTTGGCTAGTGTAACATGAGGCATACAATTTCCCAACGCTAACAGGTTGCTATTTATGAACCCCAGTTGCTAAAGAAAACTATCAGCATTTGAGCTTCACTTTGAAATGTTAAACATACATCCTTTAGAGATAAGTTACTGGTTTATATTCCCACATACTTCTTTTTTTCATGTTACTGGCTACTTAGTTTAATGACATATTTGCCCCTGAATATTATTTTAAGTAATCCCAGCAGAAATGGCTTGGATGCAGTAACTAAATGATAAATTGACAGGTTACTTTTCAGCTGTAGGTGAAATATCCCTGTTGTCACGTATACTGTTTGACATTCTGAAAACTGTCTTTTGAAACAAATTATTTCCCAACAGGGAAAGACGAAATATCATATACTAAAACTTTTATTTGAACCAGAGCAAAAGGGTGCCACACTAAAAATATTGTTGTTGAAGAGATTTTTTTCTTTCTTGTTTTTATTTTTTTTCACATTAAACTATGCATTTTTTGAGTTCCTAATATGCAACATGCCGCATCTGTTCTCACGAAGGAAAAACTCAAGCCTTTGACATGAGATGGTATTCATCTCACCATGTTTTATCCATAAAATGTGGAAACGTTTAATCTAAGCTGATCCAGCAGGCTCCGTTCGCAGCTGAAACACCTCCATACCATCTTAATACAAGTGACTTGGGCTGGTGGGATGAATGGCCCTCTTGAGATGCCTGCCTCTCAATTAAACACAGATGGAGTCTAGATGACCATCCTAGATTTGATGTCACTTTTAGATGAATAAAGTTTGATGAGGTGAATTCCATGTGAACTCACATAAAGATTAATTCAACACAGGAAGAACTCAATATGTTTTTATTTAGAAGAAATTCTAGCATCAATTGCAATATAGAAGAAACTAAAATAAACTAGATAACAAAATCTTTTTTTATTATATTGCACTGCAATATAACTTCATTTGGAATAAGGCAGCAATGAAGAAAAGAGGGTTGAATAACCAGGTAAATTATCAGTCTTTTCAAGAGAGCAAAAGGGCTCTCATTCTTTGCACTGTTCCCTGGGCAGAATAATGACCCACATTTCACTCTTAGCCTCCCCTCTGGGGTTTGGGCAGCAGAAGCAGTTAGAGAAGATAGGATATTCCAGGACAACAGGGCAAATTAGGAGAACAATAAAGGTGAGAAGTTATGGGAAACTGGTCTTTGTTTGAGTTCAATTAAGAAAAAAACAAGCCCACCTCGATACTATTTTTTTTAAGTGCCTCTGAACTGGATCATCCTTATCTGTCTAATTTTGTCAAAATGATGATTCCTGATGAAAATGATTCCAGCATTAATTTGCTGTGTGGTTTTTTCATAGTGTATTTCGTAAACTCATCTACAAAAGCATTCTTCTTATTCAAGAACACCACTGCATGTAAAATACAAACTGTCATGTTATGAAGTAAGAGGAAAATATGAAAAACAAAACACTGTGGTGTTATTAACAAATCCACATTTATATAGCTACATCCCATCTACTTACTTTCATTGTAATTTCAGCTATGTGATTCACTAATTATTTCTATAGAAAAGTTATGTATCATTAAGCAGCTGCAATGACTGGAGAGAGTGGTATTTCAGTGATGGACCATGATCATGCATTTGTATATAGGAGAGGTATTTTGGCAATAATTTTAAATCAAATATAAATATCAGAGAAAATTATTGCACTTGGGGGAACTCATGTTACTTTTTTTCTCCAGAAATCTAAGAAAATTCATTTGAAAAACTATCAACTAGCTATGGGATGCACATTTGTGTGTGCATCAACTTCTGTTGGTGGAAGGACCTAAGCAAAATAGCAGCTCTTAACTACTATTGTATTGAGTTATCTGTGTTCACTAATGACCAGTAGAATTTTTTATGAGAAATCACTTTCTGATATTGGAATCTTAGGCCATAATGTTGAGATATAAACAACAGGACTTAAAGGTACAAAAACTGATTTGGTTACTCATGTGGTCAGATCTTCACTGATGTCATGTGCTCAGAGCGTCTATTGGACTGTGGAAGAACCATTTTATGGCTCAGCACCTCTAAAAATGAGACTATAGAAAACTGGATTGAAAAATCTAATTTAAGTAATACTGACTGAAAAGCAAAGATGTTTCAAAGCCAATCATTTTGTTTAACATATCAGTCATTGTAAATAACGATAACCTCTGTATTTAGCTTTTGGAGGCATTTGCACTTTAGATAAAACAAGTGCCATTAATAAATTAGCTATTTTGAACAGTCATATTTGTTAAAAGAGTTAACCCTGCGAGCGCTTGCTGAAAAGCCAACCTGAAGCTTTTCCAACATATTCCTTGTGTTTAATGAGCTGTGGCTACACAGGGACTTACTGTCATTCGGATATATAGTTTCACCAGGGTCAGTGAACGACCCAGAGGATCACTAATCATTAACATAGGCATGAGTTTATTGTTTGTTCCCAAATAATGGTGTTTCAAAAATGTAAAAAGGGGATGGGGGAGGAAAAGACCCTGTAAATATGTAAAGCAATAGTACACTCTTTAAAACTCAAAGTGTTCTAAATAGAAGCAATTCTACTGACTTCAGCAGAATTGCTATCTCAGAATACCAATCTTCAAAGCTATGTGGGGACTTTGTAAACTTCCCATTAACTTTGATCTGAAAATTTCTGATGATGGTTATTACTGTTTTCCTTTTGTTCAAATGATTCACCTAATTTTTTTAACGGAAGAGTACTTTCTCTTAAATGTACTTCTCTGGCAAGCTCATAATATTAGCCCTCCTTCAGCAAATGTTTAAGATAATTACTGACAAGACAGAGCATTAGAAGCAACAATAGACAGAGAACTATAGCTTCTCAGCTCTGACTGATTTGACATTTCAGATATCTGGAAGGGAGGTGGTGATGTGGGAAGGTAGCGCCAAGACAACAGGTTTCACCCAAGGGTATGGTTCAGACTATGGCATAACAAGCACCTGTTACACCAACTTGCTTGAAGTCTCATCATGTCGCTCTTGTATCTCCTAAACTGCAGAGGTCTATCAGCTATAGCTCTTTTATTTTAGCAAAATCCCACAGTAAAGAATGGTCAAAGAGGTAAAAAATGGGGGAATTACAGACTATACTTGCAGTTAAAGTCCCAATAAAGTTCCTTTTATATTTCTTCTAACTGAACAACTTTGAGTGTGTGGTTAAACGCTATTTTCTAATGCTACCTCTACCTTGCTATTTAGAAACAGACTTGCACCCTCACACATATATTTGCATGTGTATGGATGTATGCCCTTTCAAAAGGAAATAAATTTGGTCATATGGCTCTGCAGTTCCTACATTATGTAATCAGCCCCAGGCTGTGGGGGTGATCTTGCCCTTTATTAATCTCAAAGTTAAAAGCCCACCCTAAGCTAATCACATGGGCTGGGATTCTTCTTACCCTTACCTCATTTATTTCTAGATTCAGACTCATAATGTGCCCCCATGGCTGCTCGTCCTTTCTGGAGGACAGCAGGCGCCTCTTGGCTTACATCTCTCTCCAGGGACAGAAGAGTCTCTCTTAGCAGGTGCCCAAACCTTTGTATAAAATACAGAGGCAAGTACATGACTAACTTAGACTGGACTCACATTTTAGATGACTAAAATTAATGAGGTGAATCCTGCCCTTCTAGGTTCGCCATTTCTATGTAGACACTTTGTGTTGTGTGGAAAATGGATGCTATGACAACCATCACCTGTGTAAGATCCCAGAACTTCAAAACACAGTCACGTGAAGTTCTTTTCCTGAATTTTTTGTCTAAACTGGGTGCAAAGTTTAGATATTTGACTGATGTTTGAACAATGTCTTCAGCATTGGGCAGGCATTTTCAATAAGCATAGATGAGTAAATTTTTTAAAACCTCAGAGGTTCATGTCTTCTGCTAAAAATCTTAGGTCTTCAACACCTTCTTGTGAAGCAGAGGAGATTATTGTAACAAATGCATTCAGCAAAGACAGTGAGAATAGATATAACAGTCTTGGCTCAGTGTCTGAACCCTTGATTTTAAATTGGTAATTACCTTTTTTTTGGTCTTGAGAACATTGTATTTCTGAAGAAAGAAAACAACAGCATGATTTTCTTTATTTAAAAGTTTTAATCTCTGTTTGATGTGATTAAATTAATGCACAGTCTATAGCAAAATTGCCATCTGTCTAAAAAAGTCTCATTATGAAAGCCATGTGAAATAATAAATATATCATTATTAATTTGATATTGTCTCCACCAATGCTTCTTGGATATTAGGGTATAAATAAGTTAGGTATGGTCATTCACTTCAGATGTTAATGCTTTTGGGGACAGCTAAGATATTTAAAAGCTCAGTACTGTCTCTTCAGCAACTGATGTCAAGATTTTTTTAAATTAAAGACTCTGTTGATATACAATCCTTTTTCTTCATTTTATTCCTCCATGAAAGAAAGAGTAACATATGAACATTACACTGATTGATTTTTTGCCCACGACTAAAAAAAATCTCAGCTTAGAAACTTGGGGAAATAATGTTTGACATTTATGTAAACTCTGCCTCTATCACGAAACAGTAAAAGCTTTTCTGACTTTTCACCTTCAATCTGGATTAAAGTCAGAGCACAGACAAGTTTGGGTAGATGGCATCTTTCATATTTCTTCTTCCCTAGAAGAAGCTGACTAACTCCACCTGGATTGTCTGGCAATCCTTAGTGACAGCAGTCCTGGTAGAGAGAACATACAGGAGATGATCATGCAGTAAGGCTTTTGAACATGACAGCTTGCACTTACTTCTTAAAAAAAAAAAGAAAGAAAGAAAGAAAATGTTTTCTTTAAAAATGCCTAGTGCTAATGGAATATGCCCTTGTTCTGTCAAACTGCAGCACCGCTTGCACTGGGGCTCCATTTTCTTAACATACACTGGCATAAAGTACTTTCCAAAATATCATCTATTTAAAGTGGTTACCTTCTTTTCTGTTCTCCAGTGAAAGTTATATAATAGCTTCCTGTTAAAGATGAAAGCAAATAGCATCTTTATTCTTCCCACATGAATCTTTCTTTTTTTTAATTTACCGGAAAAAAATTGTGGCTTGGCGTTCCTCTTAATATGGAAATATTTTTGAAAATATGTATTAACATACAAATTTTAGTGTTTTGAATAAATGCTGAAATACAGGGAGAAGTATTTTCTGTTGAGAAACCCCCATAACTCCCCTACACAACCTTGTTAAATAGTAGAACTGCTGGTGATTTTTAGTATCTGTTTGACTTCATTAATTTTACTGAAAAAACAAAGACTATGTTTGTTTACCAATTTTTGTTTATGGCTGTTTTTTTTAATAACCTTGGCTCAGGAATTAATATTTCCTTAATTCACAAGCAATCCTTTTTGTTACTGCATACTGGGTGCTTCATAAGTAAGTAATATTTGGTTTATTCCGCACTGCTCTAACAGTCCAACTGATGCTCTAGAAACAGTCACTCCCCTGTATATACTGGTCAATTGGCAGCAAAACTCAGTAGACTTCACCCAGTGGCCTTCAGTCTATGATCTCTTCCTGATTTTCACTGCCTTCATTTTAGTTTTTGCTTCATTTTCAGTGCCACCATAAACACTAGTGGAAATTTCCCTGCCTATGTATATATTTTATATTAGGCTGTCATTTTATAAACTCAAAAACATCAGGATTCTGAACCTGAACTGAAAATCGTGTTTTTCCTTGAAACAAACGTGAACTGCTTGTATGTCTGTGGGTAGCAGAAAAGTATTAAAGCAGCTACTAGTTCATAACAGTGCTTTTTCTAAAAACCTCCAACCCCTCACAGGAACGTGGTCAACACAGAGACTCTCTGTATGCATTAGGATCTGCAGAGCACTCTTGTGTTGGCTTGCATTCTCCATGTCCCTTTTCTCTTCCCCACAAAGCCCTTGCTTTGCAGCCCTGAGCCTGCTTTCAGCCGCTCTGCACTGCCCTTCGGTATCAAGGCTGGTCCTCCACAAAATCTCATTTCTCCATAACCCAAGAGCCACTTCTCCAGTGCCTGCTCCTGCAGCTGGGGATGCCCTGAGCTCTATGATCTGCTTACCAGCAAAAGTCAGAGTCTGAACCTATGGAAAGACCTAACTCATTAGGACTCTATGTCCTGCAAATATTCAGGGGCAATTAACGCATGCTGGTTTCTGTTAGAGTCTGGCTTTAGTATGGGGCATCTGTCAGCGTAGGGTCACATAGCAGATGGATCACAAAGACCACACAGTTGAACCATCCTTCAGTACTGCCCTATTCAGGTGAAACCACCTTGAGACATTGGCTTGACTGAAATGAAGAGAAGCCGTTTTCTTTGTTTTCCCTTTTCCTCAAATTTTCTGAAAAAAGAGAAAAAGAAAAAGAGACATGGATTGTGGAAAAGCTTGAGCAGGAAAGAAAAAAAGAAGGATCAAACTAGATCAAATTGCTTTAGAAAGACTGAGTCAAAGAGGATCGCTACAACAGAAGGATCAATCAGGCAACTGTGTTTTAGAAGGTATTTAGTCCTAGAAGTATCCAAGTCAAAGCTAGAGGACCAAGGAGAATGAACAAATTGTGGGAGAAAGATCCCAAACACCTTGTGGGATATACTCAGAAAAAGTGACGGGGAAACTGAGACAGGAAAATGTATGTGAGAGTATTTGCTGCCATTTGCCTAAACTTTCTCCTTTGCCTAAGGCCAAGTGGATCCCGTGGAAGAGAACCCAGCAGAGTGGCATGGGAGGGTGCCCTGTTGCAGGGAACTCAAGCAATACTCTACTGGTGGACAGAAATGGTGTAATGGGACGTGATGGTGGAAATCAGTGGTGTAATGGGGCATAGCAGTGGCTCAGAGAAGCAAACCACCTAGAGGCAGCAATGCAGCCTCTTGATGGGAAGAACCTCCAGCTGTGCAGGTGAGTTCCTTCTTGCCTCTCTAGAAGTAGAGAGAAAACCAAAACAAGGTTGGTGAAGACTGAAACAAGGCGAGCGGGTCTAAGATTCTGGTTCAGTGACTGAAGAGAGCTGTTCTCATCTTGCACAGGGTTAAATCAGTGCAAGACCACTGACTTAAAAGAAATTGTTCCTCAATGAATCCAACACAGGTGAAAAAAGGATTAGTTCATGATCTTGTCCGTAGTAAATCATGGCAGCAGAGCCGGTGAGAGGGACTTTTTCATTCACTTTCCCTTTAACAGACTTCTCAATGATTCTTATTGTTGTTACCTTGTCTTCTTCTGCAGCCAGTGGATAAGATGACAGAATTCCCACTCATTTAGGTATTGTGTATAAGTATTGTGTAAAATAATCTTTTCTTGAGGTCCAGAAGGCTTTTTCTCCTGCTGTACTATACCTGTCTGCAAGCAACTCCTCTCCAGTTGCTAATTTTCAGTATTTGTTAGAAAAGCTTTTACATCAGCTAGCAAGGTGACAATAGAACAATCCTATCTACAGTAGAAGGAAATGTTCTCTTCAAAAGCATTATGCAAAAACAAAAGGGAAATAAGCATTAAAATAAAGCATTTAAAAATATGCTACAGAGTCCTTGATGTGTCTTTCCATCATCCGAAGACGATGTGAGATGATTATTAAAAAAAACCAAAATAATGTATTCCTAGGCAGATCACTACAACCTCTTGGGACTTGTCTGATGTATTTACATATGTATCATAATAGTTATCTTGCCTTTTCCTGTCTGTTGTACGCGTTCACTACATTGGTTTTAATACTGATACTCAAAATAGCTGCCTTGGTTATTCTCGTTACACTTCCCTGCCTTAACTTGTGGGCATCAGTACATGAACCAAATACTCAAGGACATGCTAATTCTCTCTTCTGCATCTTATGTTGCATTTTATAAAAAGATAAAACTGATTTTCAGACACAACATGTTGTTACAGTAAAGCTTCATCTCAAAGAATCAGAGTTAGTTGAATGGAGCAACCACTGTTACTCTCTGATAGAGAGCTCCCTTCTGATAGGGACAGATAATCCTATGGTTTTCCCAACTCCAGACACTCAAAAATCATGGGTTAACTCCATCCTCAACACATCCAAAAAAATAATTAAAAAATGCCAACATATTTTTTTTTTCCCTCTTGGGTTTTGAGGCTGTATGTGCTTGTAGCACACTTTCAAATTATTCTTTGCAGCAAGAGTACTTTTTTTTTAGTTTTTAACTGAAAACTGGAATTATGCTTTTGCTCCTCATCTCCAAGAGCTGACATTTAAGAAAAAGCATTAAAGAGATGAAGGCCCGTGATAAAATGAAGTGGGAACACACATATAAGATAACCGTGGAAGATGTAGCATGTATTTCTATACTATAAAATAAAACTGTGGCACAAGAAAATTATGCAAAATTTAAAGAATGAATGTTAGATATTGCTAGCTGATCTTTAAAAGGAATTGTACAACCATTCAAAGTGCAGTGTTTGACTGTTCAATTTAATAAAAGCAGTAAGAAATATGTTTCTCATTTCACTGTCTCTTGCTATTCATACAGGCTAATTCTCACTCTGCCAGTGGCTCACTTCTCCAATTACAGGATGTACCTTCATTATTGTTGATGTATTATATTAAACAGTAAGTGTCTGATGTTAATATTCAGAAACTTGTGGTTGCTGGGCATTCTCCTTAAAGAAAAAAATCTAGAATTTTCTTTTTAATTAAACAGTTATCTTCAATATGAATAGTTGTCATAAGCTACCGCCGTTACTCAAGGGGTAATGTTTCCAAGGATCATTATGGAATTATTCAATAAGAAATGCCAGATCTGTATTTATTGAATAGCATATGGAATACATAAAAACAGTCAAATTGCCATGTAGACAGTTCTCTAGTGTGGCCCACAAAGAGAAGAACTGAAGAAATTTTGGGGAGTTTCCACAGTTTCCCATTATATTCTGTGAAGAAATGAGACATCTACCTTTATCATTCATATCGTCTGCTCTTATTACTGTAATAATCATCTTTTGCCCTCAGTTTTTCCATGATGTCTGTTGCAGGTATTACTTGACTCCTCTCATTAACTGGTCTATGATAGTTTGATGAGGAAATGATGGTAATGGAGAAATCTAGGGAGCTTTTAGTGAGAAGCAGCGGCAAAGGCAGAGCGGGTATCGCCTCTTGCTATGAATCCAGAAGCTCAGGTTTGAGCCATGTGTCCTATAGTGAGGGCAGCAGCGAGGGCTGTCCTCAACTGACCCAGTGTGGAAAGGGGATAATCTGGATTAGGTAACTCAGGGTAGCTGGAAAGGCGACTGCTCTGTTACTCGCCTGTGCATCACTGACCACACAGCAGATACGGGCTCACCATAACCACACCTCATCACTTGCAAAGTCTTGAGCAAAGTGGACAGATCTCAGTGTCATGAGTCTTGACCAGTGCCTTTGGGCCGTTTCTTAAAAATATGAAATATGAAACTTGACTCTGAACTTTGCAGTGTGTAGAAATTTTCCCTGTGTGATTGAACGGAGAACTCATAAAAAAACCTGCCCAGCTTCACATGTTTAAGTCTGGGAAAACAGTAGGAAGGTATTTCACTGTGTTTTCCCCTCTCTTTCCCAGTTCTTTGGCTACTGCAGTAATACACAATCAAATAATGATTTTACAGAAATATTGTGTCTTGGGAACACACCCCCCCCCCCCAAGAATGCTTTTTGACAATCAGATTCATTATTTAATCAAACCAAAACTACTGTGACAGTGACTCCAAAGTGATTTCGTTCATCCTAAGATAAATACCTAAGATAAATGGGATGAATTACCCTCTAGAAATGTCATTCTTTTTCTATTGTCTCGTGAGAGAACTCAGATGACTAGGTTAGATTATATGCCTAATTTCTAACATGCTAAAATTAAGTCAGCAGAATACTGCCCTAGATGGTTGTGTTATAAAAATTGTCTCTTTGACGTCTCACTGTATTCAGTACAACATTGACACCAGAAGGAGCCTTGAGTTTTGTTCGATAACAGAAACTCAGTCCTACTGTAAACCTAAAAAAAATCTCTAAATTATGCAAAATGCTGTAAGACAAACAAACAAACAAAAGCTCCCACCATTTCTTTTGTCTTCAGAAGACTAAAAAGGCTTCAAATTATCTGTTTTATAAAGCTTTAATAATTGATGCGAGTACATTTAATTGTACTGGTGCTTCTGTTTATCTATTTTTCTCAGTATTTTACCTGAAAATCACCCTAACGGAGAACTGGGCAGAAAAATATATTTGGCAGGAAACTGCAGATTGTCAGAGAGCTGTTTTCTTGACAAAGAAAACCAAACAAAAATGGAGGAAAATGTAAGAGAGAGGAATGTCAATTCCTGCTCCTCCTTCACCAAGATTATTACCATTAGAAAGATGACTTTCCGACACAGCAATGAAGGAAATAGAGCTGAAATTTATAGTGATTCACCTAAAAGGAACAAAAGATTTCTGATGCTATTTAGAAGCATATGTGATAACTTAAGAAAGATAAAAAAACTACTTTCATGATACAAAGAGTTTTCATTATATAAACATATAAACTCATCACGAGGCAGCTCCTGCCTTAACTGTAAGTGAAGAAGAAATCAAGAGAATTTAAACAGAGCCTTAAAAGTGTCTTGGACCGCCTGAAAAAATATCATAGATTAAATTGATATTGAATTTCTTACCCTTTCAGATGCCTGTTTAGACACTTTAGAAATCCCTAATGTAGGAAAGTATTTGTAGCTCTACCATAAGACAGAAAATGAGATATCTCCACTGCCTTTAAAATTTTTGTTTTTTTTCCAGATATGCTTCTTCCACCAGTTAAACTAAGAGAGAATATTGACCGACATCTGAATAGATATTAGCAGTGTAGGAGAGAAAGAGTAGTTCTCTGCAAAGTCCATTTCCTACCTTACATTATGTATTCTTGTTTCTTGGTCTCTGTTCCTTAATGTCTGCCGCAGGAGCATTAGAGTGATTGAAGGAATACATTTGCACTTAGAAAATCTGAATTTACTTCCCAGATCTGCCAGTAATTTCTCTGTGTGAACATGAGCAAACCACCTAAGAGATGAGGCTCAGATACATTAAACTTGCATAAGTCTTCAGAGCTCAGTCTGAAGACCTGGCGACAGTTTGGCTGCGAGGACATGCTCGGGACAATTGTTCTTTCCCCCCTTCATGCTGATAGATAAATATTTGCATGGTTCCTCAATGCTTTAGGAAGTGTCCAACAGTAAACAAGAGCCACGCATCTATCTGCCAATAATGTGGGTCATGCAGTCTGGCTCTTTTTCAAGGCAAATAAACCGTAATAAACACCAGTGTGATTGACAAAAGAATGTTTCTTTATTACATGTGCTAAAATTATCAGAGATTTGTTCTTGTTTCGACATCAGTAAGATACTACATGTCTCTCTAGCCAGCCGTAAATACCATAAATGGTCAAAATGATACTTTATTTAAGTTTTCCTGCACTTTCTTTTCCTTTTAAGATTGATTCAAAATTAACATTTTTTCCCACATCAGCCTAGGAATTAGTTGTAACATTTAGCCAAGTAAAGTTAAAAAGAATATTTAAATGTATTAGTTCTTGGCACTAAATTTTATTAAGTTTTTAGAAGACATCAGAGAATGAGTCCAATCTAACCTGAAAATACATTCTATTTAAATATATTTTTATAGCATATGACAGATCACCAAGTACTTTTCCTAGTATTAAACCTTCCTCAGAATCACAATTATTTCTAGTTATGGCTAGTGTTATAAGATTATTTTTGGATTACAGGAACAAGAAGGATAGTTAGTGGATATTGATAAGGAAAATTCACTGATTTTTGAATCATAAATCAAAATAGAACATTACCCAGCAATTTTAATAAATGAATAATTGTCCTCTATTACCTTTTGAATTTGTGTTTCTTTAAGAAGACTTTCATATTTCTTCTGTCTCATCATAGTAAGTTTGGCTGCTACATCTTCCCCTGAACTTCTAATAACTTTTGAATTTCTTAACTGATTTCAGACTAATTTGCCACAGAGGTGGAAGTTTCATAAATAAATTTTTAAGTACATCATTAAAATCTGGTTAGGTAGAGGAGTATGTGTCCTAATGAAAGGAAAATTACCATATAAACTTATATCTGACTAGGCGTCAAAGAATTAAACCAGCGAAGAGTTCTTAGAAGTCCCCTGATGCATGGAAGGATTCAGTCGAATTTGGCCCCTTCTTGATATCAAATTCAATTAGTGATGATAACCATGAGCTCTGAGAAGAGAAACACTTGATCAACCCCAGTGTCTATGGGACTATGTCTTCTTTTACTCAAAATCTGTATGTGCTTTTCACCCTGATAAGAAGAGAGTAAAATCAAGGCAAACTCATTTCAGTTACCCTGGTTGAGGACCCCATAAGGTCTCTGCCTTTAAACTGTCACTGACTTCATGCAATTTCTGACTGAAACATCTCTCTTGATCAAAGTAATTTTTTTTTTTTAATGAATTCTCCTTGCTTGAAGAAAGATATTTATTTTTTTTTTGTCTTAATGTAGATTGTGTTAGGAACACTAAAATTAAATAAGATGAGCTTTGAAGGTTCTTAAACCTTCAAGAAATTCCACTGGATTCTACACATGCATCAAATGTAGTGGCCCAAGATATGCAAGCAAGTCATGCAGCAAATCTGACTTGATTACTTAGAGGTATCTTCTTGCTTTAAGTTTTACAAACTTCAGAGTTAAAAGTGGTCTTGACTGTGTCTTGCAAGTTGTTAGTACAGAATATGCAAAAGAGCTCTGTTCTTTTCTGAACACAGAAAACTATATACAGCACTTACTCCCAGATCCCTAACTTTTTATTTACTAAGAAAAGACCAGCTATCCACCCAGTTATGAGCAAACATCGGAAGATAATTTAAATGACCTTGGCACCCATGATGTGAGCAATGCCTGTTTAACATACACAAAAGAAAAACAGGAGACTGTAGTTGAAGTGCCAGGGGTTAAAACACCCTAAAATTGGGACTGGAGTGTATCATTGTTTAGTAGTGCAACAGGACATATCTTCTGAAGTTAATCCGACCTGAATGAATACAGCCATTTGTAGGTAAGGTGTGCCAACTCCAACATTGGAACTCATTCTTACTTCTTGCTTCAACTAGTAAGGAAAATGTAAAAAAGTTTTTGAAAGTATCAGAACGTTTTGCCTAATTTTACTTACTATAGTGAAAAGCTGACAAAAGTTATAACAGAAATCTGAAACCGTTGGCCGTACATTCTGTAAGACCCACATTTCCTGTGAATGAGAAGAAAAATGGGTTGGATGTGTGCATCTGAGCTGAGAAGAAAAGGAAGCAAATGGATAAAAGTGTGTTTTGCTTTCTTCAATTAGACGGCCACACAGACCTATATTTCATGGATTTCGCTTATTAATATTTTTAAAATTCAGGTTTTAGTACTATATATAGATATAATTTTAATACAAGTTCTTTTTTTAAAAAAAATCACATATATTTTT
>NW_009631671.1:32059-32727 GCF_000690535.1 Cariama cristata | reverse complement strand
AAGGGTTGGAGTAGAATAAATACACTGTGCTTTACAAGAAGAAAAATCAAAGACAGGTTGTTAGTATTGTTTGAAATGTTAGGGTTTTATGCATCCTCGTTCCCACTGATAAGAGGAATATGTACAAAATCAACCTTGGAAAGCATAAGCAGGAAAGGAGCTCGCACTCTCCTTATATATTCACGAAAAGGGAAAAAAAGCTGGTTCCAGCCTCCCTATGTCTTTGTTAGTAGATTCAGAGGAAAGTCCAGCAGTATCTCCTTGGGTACCGTTAGTTACTGGCCTATATGTAGCCCTGTGGACTCCAGACCAACCCGGCTACGCACTGGTGTAGGTAGCTGCCGATCATCGTTGGGATTGCAACCGGGAGCATGAAGTGCCACAAACTGTAGGGTACAGTGGCTCTGGGCAGTGAATCAAACTTTGTCATGGACAATGAAAACTGACAGCAAACGTCACTCTATGTTTTTATATATTCCTTAATCTCCTTGTTGCTGAGCACCTTCTGCAGTATGCTTGAACCCAAAAGCAGAGCAGTAACAGGAGAGTACCAGTTAGATATGAAAGCGTACGTGGGACAGCCAGAGAGCGATCCCAAGGAGCAGCTGGGTTCATTCAATAAAAAAAAAAAAGCAGGGAAAAATCACTTTGTTCAAAAATAGGTTTAC
>NW_009631671.1:29546-32045 GCF_000690535.1 Cariama cristata | reverse complement strand
TGAAAGAGAGAGCAAAGTTACATGTAAAACTGAAACATTGAGACCTCTGGCTTTTTTGAATGAACCAGAGTTTTGGAAACTCGTTCTCAATTTGTCGACACAGTAAAATGTCTTTTCTCTAGAAATTCCAGCATTACATAGTCACGGCTTGCCTTGGTTTTCTGTATTTTATTTCTTCCTCGAGGGATTATCATTAAGTAGTTAAAGTCCGAATTGTTAACATGCTTTGTAATAATGTAGCAATTTTTAAATAAGTAGTGAAGAGTGGATTATAAAAAATGAGATTCAAGTCACACAGTCATTCTTCACACAATGTTGTTGGAGAAAAAAAAAAAAAATCCCAGAAAATAAAAGCAGTATCTTTTGGCATTCACTTTGCATTGTTACCTTTCTTATTGTAACCTACGATTTTAGAGAAAGCCATATTGACCTGTGTAAGAACAATATTTACAAATTTTCATTCTAAGAAATATGCTCTTCATGTGATAAAGATGATTTGCTTTTGTTTGTTTGTCCAAAGAAAAACAATATAGGAAATAAATGTTACTTTCAAGTATGAAGCAACAAGTTAATGCATTCTTAGGTGTGGATATTCATCAGTTCCTGTTCTTGTTTCCAGTTTGGAGCCTGGGAAAATAAGTTTTGTGGCACTAAAGAGAAATGAAAACAAAAAAAAAATCTTAATTTTTAATGGTCGTTCCAGTGTGATTATTTGAAATGTCTCACGCGTTAATTTACAATCTTCACTAATTTTATGGCTAAAATTTTGGAAATTATTTAAAAACACTTTGGGGAATAACGTACAGATCCCTGTATTGACTCAGCTTGCATTTGACCTGTCGTTCAGACTAACACTACACGTACTCAGTAGGTTAAATTAGGAAAGGCTGGTGTCTTTCCTGTAGACAGTGTTCTGCCTAATGCACAGCCACTTATGTTTTATTACACTGATATTTTCTGGCCATAAATCCTAAATTCACCCTTTTTTATTTTATTTTGTTACTTCTAATTCCCATGAATGACCCATAATAATACAGCACATAGAAAAAGTGCTTGCTTTGAGCTACTCTAATTCTGAAAGTTAATAAAAGCTGCCGCTTCTGTGTCTTTGCTGATTTTAAGTATTTTTTTCACCTGCCATTACTCTTTTTTATGCATAGGAATCTTTCCCATTTTGTTTCCACTTGTTTGATGAAAAATTGCTAGTTAGTGAATGAAAATGTGTCCAACGCTGGAAGCCATTTGAGATCTGGTTGCAGCGAGCTAGGTTGCGTTGGTGGCACGGCACTGGTGAGTATCTTGATGGAGCCTGGAAATGGCCTACGTGAGCTCTACAGAACATCCCGATTGCCTTTCTGTAGAAATGACAGCTCAAATAAAGGGTCATCTTTGTTCTCATGGGTATCGTCTTACTCGCAGAGCCGAGAAAAGCAGCTGGACCGATGGGTTCTTCACAGCTCATTCGGGTGGGCAATGATACGGGTGAGCTGACAAGTGGCTCCAGGAGGCCTCTGCTTTCAAAGCTTTGTGGCCATTTGCAGATATTCTTGTTGGTCTGAAGAAGTTGCCCACACTATTAAAGAATGTGTTTAATTTATGCTTCATCTAGTACACGGTTCTGTGATCACTAATATTTAATCACCTGAAAGAACAGATTTGAGCCAGTTCAGGAGCAGGTGTATGATCATTTCAAATTAGCAAGATTACACACCAGTGATATTTTTGTTTCTTTGTTTGCTGCCCTGTCCTCCGGGCATTGCCCCTAGGATCCCCAGCCTGGACCAGCATCCAGCCCGACTCTTGCAGGTCCTGCGCCGCAGGAATTGACAGTGCAGAACCAACGTGGTGTTTCTGGAGACAGCTTCCAGAGTGGGCTGCTGTCGAAGTGTAGCTTTCCTTTTCCGAGATCAGCCAGTTGCTACAGAAAATGGAGAGGTACTGGGCCATCGTTAGCCTTGCCACTGTGTTCAAGCTGCTCTCCAACAGCTGCAGTAGCAGGGGGAAGGCACTGCCATTCCTGGTCACAGCCACACAGCACTATAAGGGATCCCTGTACCGAGTGCAGCTTTCGTTTTCCTCTGGGACAGCAGAGAGCATCAGGCAACATATGTGGATGTTGAGTTAATGAAGTCAGAGCTGGTAGCACTGCTGAAAACATTTGGTATCAATTAAAGATATCAACCCCCTCCCCTTTTTGCACAGGGTTTGTGAGAAGTAGCTTTTACCTGGGACAGAAGATAGTTATCACCGGAGTACCACTGAGCATCAAGAAGAAGGTTGCCTTGGTTATAGGAAACCTGGAAACACCTAACTTTTGCTGGTGGATTACTCGTCAGCCTGGCCTTGGGAAGGTGACAGCTACCCGTGTCAGTTAGGAGGTGACACCTGCCACTCATGAAGTTCTCAGCCTGCACCCTCTGTGGACACAGAGGTCATGTTGGAAGGTTGTGCTACCTGTAATGGCAACATGGAAAGGTGATCTCTTTATTCCCTGTTTCC